>NC_088308.1:24041439-24344469 GCF_910592395.1 Lineus longissimus | reverse complement strand
GGTTGGGGCCCTCGATTAGTTGACGAGGCAATGGTAATGCAGTAAAAGTACAACATTTAGACAGAAAAGGCAAGTGTCAACAAGTAGACTACGGAACAACATCTTTTCGTCGTGGACCTTGTCAACAGGAGATAATGTCAACTGTAACCTCACGTAGCTTTCACCTGGGGTGGAAATGAAGACGCTTCCTGTACAAGCAATACAGCCAAACACATCTCGAATAGAAAGTCATCCATCAGCGCCGAGAACAGAATCGACCAAATGAAGAACGGGCTCTCACTCACACGTACGACACGAACAAATCTCTTTATGATGTCTGTAGGCTGTACCTAGCTTGATTTGGCAAAATAGACTAATTCGGATAGCTCAAGCTCCTCAGCCAACCCCAGTGCATACCAATGAAATCTGTCATGTTCTGGTTGGTATGCAAACCAACTGCTATGGGATATGGAGACTTTGTTCGTATTGTGTGATAAATGAGCCCTTAGAAAATATAGAACTTTTTTTTAATTTCAGGATCTTGGTTTTTGCATTCTGTTTGGTTAATAAGATATGGTTAGTGCCCAGGTCTTAGCCCCGGAGATCTCAAAGCACGGCCGGTGTACATAACGCATATGATTCACGATGCCATGGCTTTATGGCAATCTCTGTTACTGTTGATATCAATGTTTTATACTACACAAGGGGCTCAAGAATATAGTAAGGCCAAAACTGATATTCACCACAAAATGCTTTGGGAATTGCTAGTGTGAGTAGCACAGTTATTTAGCCCATAGCTTCAAGATGCGCACTTATGACGATATTTCAGGAATATAGTTGGTAAGCTTGTTCGGGACGAAAACAATCACGTACATAACATCAGCATCTGTTTAGCGAGACTGATGTGATTGCTCGTCACCACGGGAGACAAATTTACAGGACAGATTAAATCTAAAATGATACTTCATTCGCAGCGTTCATCTAATCTGCCATAAGTTATACATTAATTCACCAACATGTGGCACAGTTCCGATTGTAATTACATTCATTATTTAGGAGATAATTAGTGCGGCAATATTTCATCAGGAGGAAGGCACTGCCACGATATATAAATGCTGCCAGGGGCTGATATTAGGGGGAAAACAAATATTAATGTTTCCGAAAGACTGCAAACTAGCACAATAAACATACATTGAATATTCAATGAAGGATGTCACAAAGTCTAATTGCTGCAACATGACAGTATTTTATCGGCAAGGCATGGTTGCTCAACAGATGTAACCTACAACTACCAAAGAAACAAAAAAGCAATTTTTGCACTCGCCGTGAGATCAACAGTTATAACTTTCTGAAACGAACATTGTAAATGGAGACTTCATTACCTTGAAACCAAGGACCAGGAAACAACAAGAATGCTGACATGTTCTCCAATCCCGGAAACAAGATTTTTTGTGCTACCCCGTCTCAGATCAAATGACTCAACCAAAGGCTAATAAACGCAGAGAGCCGCGATATTAAGAACTAGAAGGCTTTCCGAACCCATAGTAATGTGACGTGAGATCATTTCATTGCTGCAATTCACAGCACCATAAATGTCAGGCTGTTGTCAGGATATGGCGCAAAAACGTTGATTATTCATTACAAGGCACAACTTTTCATGAATTCCTATTCCAAAAGAACATATAGAGGATTCTTCACCGTAAAGATTATGTAATAGACCTATACCTTGTTTTCCTGCTAATGAGATAGGGGCATCAAAATCAACGTCAAAAATTTTGCCTCAAGGTGATGGCCAGCAAAATCGAAAATGTGGAAGTAGTCTAGTTTTTCTCAGGTGGGAAGTAGTACCCCACGATGGAATCCCTTCAGCATTCACCTTTTCCGTTTTGATTTTTTTTCAACCAGAATTTCACCAAATATAAACATTTCCACCCCAGATACCAAGCAGACCCCTTATCACACACGTCTACAGCGACGTGATCCAAATGACCTCCATATAGCATATTTCAACCAGCGCATAGACTACCTTCAAAGAAAATAGGCCAAAACAGATCAGCTCGTTATAAAGCATTACAGCTGGAAGGAGGCTTTTTCCCGACTTCTTACGGTTTCTCTAACTTTTCCTGATTTATCCGACATTGTCTGACTTTTCCCCGAAAGGTCGGATTTCTAGAAAACTTGTCAAAAAACTATCATGGCTTCCCAAAATAGGGTATTAAAGATAAAAGGCCTTTGATGGATGGGGTTAATGAGGTGACCTAATTGAGAGAGCTAATTAGTATTCACACTGAGGTTCACACTGAGTGTTTGGCTCACACATTATTAACCCCATTCAACATAGGCATTTGAGCTTTATTGCACTGGTATTTTCACAGATTTTTGAGAAAACCTACTTTTCAGGGAAATGCATGACTCTTTTTGTTACTCTGCTGCACTGTTAAGCATCAACGATTTTACGCTCAACATGACCACTTACTAGACGAACTGGTGTCATAACAAAAGTCAAATACCCAATTTGTGACCCTGTGTGACAGAAAATTACCAATAATACTAAAAATAGAAGAAGCTGATGCAATACTCTGGAATCCGAACCAAAAGGGCATTGAGTGGGTGTCGCTATCTGCACAGTAGTTAGTCCCAGGTTGGATCACTTCCCACCTTTCATGTAACATATAATGTACACGCAGGAACTTTGATAACGCGCTATATCGGTTAACCGACCTAACATGTGAAAGATTTATGCTAGGGCATGGAGGTCAGAAAACATGAAATGCACTCAGGTGTATTCCTGTATGCATTCATGTGTGCGAACACTAACACTGTGGTATCTTCAGCTCACCCCTATCACAAAGCTGATACACCGTAACTTATGAACATTAGAAAAAGAGGAGGAGTATAACCATCAAATCCCTAGTGTGCAGCCCTGAGCCAATGCTCCTATCATCCGAATTCTACGAACGAAATCTGACCGTCTGTAACAAGGTAGCCGCCAATGTATTGAAGTTTAGGTGAAACGTGAATCCCACCGAGTTAAAAATCACGTTAAGCGAATGCCTCTTGATACAAGCAGTGTTCTATTAAACGGAAACACTATTTACAAATAATATAGAAAGGGGAAAGAAGAACTATAAGACAAGACTGATAAGCGTGCCGCCGGCAAAGCGACGAGAACGAAAAATCCACTGATCATCCAGAAATACTGACTGCGGACTATAGACATCCTCTTCAATAGCCAATTTTACACCTGCGAGACATTGGTGGGAAATCTACAATGACACATCGAAGTTTATTCCCTCCATTTGGGTTTCCTAGAGAACCTAAAACAATCGATAACTGAGACTGATACATGCAAGCCAAGCCATCAAAAAGTGAATGTGAATGTTTTATGGGAAACTTGCTCGGCACAAATGAGCCAACAGTCAATTATTCCAACTGACTAACTATGTGCAAGCGCATGGATTGGAAAACCACATTATTCACTCCATCATGATGCCAAAACTTAGGCAATGGGCATGCTCACGCGTGAATATCAGGAAACAAACTCCGATATTTAAAAAAAAACCGATTTAATCCGGAGCTGCGCAGCGAATAACAAATTGTACTTTAAGCTGTTTTATGCCTGACGTTTGAATTCTTACCATCACGTGATTCAGGGGATTTTGTTTGAACAAATAGCAACTAACCATAATGTACGTTTTTTTGTCTCGGTGAAGTGATTTTGAGATGTTTGCGGGTGTGATCCCTTGCTTACAATGGCTTACACTAGTAGGATTCTTTTCCGACTTCTTAACGGTTTTTCCAACTTTTTCCAGATTTATCCGATTTTGTCCGACTTCCTGAATGGTCGGATTTCTAGAAAACTTATGAAGATACTAGGGCTTCCCAAAATAGGGCATTAAAGATCTAAGGCCAATTGTGAATGGGGTTAACGCAACAGAGGTGTTGTTGCCCCCACCAATGAATTTCTGCTTCGAATCCACTCCAATGCGCGTTCTGTGATTTTGCTCCGGTACCAGTCGGATTTTTTTTATTGCTGAAGGAAGTCTGCGTCTGCAATCATAACCAGACAGTATATTTTACATTTCACACAAAGGCAGCAGTTTTCATTTCCTGTAGCGAGAGCAAAAATATCCTGAAATGATATAGAAATGAATTATATGAATAACACATAATAGATTCAGGTTTTAATGTAACTATAGCTTTGCCAATGTGCACAATATGCCTAATCAGACGAAATAGACATTTATTGCTACGTTTCTACAGTTGATTCATGATTTCATGCGGACTTGATTAGAATATAACCACAGTTTGTAAAAAAATGCTTGGTCTAATGATGTACGATAAAGTCGGACAGCAGAAACAATTTCAGCAGCTCTGAACTATGAGCTTCAGTGTTGTCATTTATTTTAACATGAGGTGTGTTTTTTAACTAACCATATTTGACTTTAGCTTCGCTTTTATTGCCATTTTCGACATACAAATTGTGAAACAAATGTGACGACAAAGAAGAACCGATGGCATTTGATGTCTCGATTTATTAAGATTTGATTTGGCGGCACCAGATTGCCTACAAAGGACAGTGTCTAATATGACAAATAGAATTTCAAATCGATGTCGCCTCTTTCATACTCGAGACACCGTCGGGTCAAAATCACACATTTATTTCACGTCAGGAAATTTGCTATCTGGCCCTTGAGGTTTAAATGAAGAGGTGGGGGTGAATACGTATTACCATCACTGTTTGAACCTGGCAAATCTATTCCTCGGAGATAAAAAGAAGAAAATCTGATTACTTTACTTTTGTATCCCCAGCGTCCCCTATACCATTCAGTTAAGAAAGACCGTTACAGTTAGGTGTGCCCCTAGTTGCGAGCGAGTCAAATCATTTTCTCAGGTGACATATCCTACAAGGCTAAATTAAAGAAAACATTTCCAGCTGCGCAGTACTGAGGAAGATTCTTCAGGCTTTTATCATTTAAGGGACAATGATAAGGGGAAGTAGGTGTACTGCATTATTTACGAGACATTCTTCTAGACGGACACAAAAACGAATTTGTCAAATAATTTAAATACTCTCCACGTCAGTCATGTCAGTATATCAAACAAAACTAATGATTTATAAATTGCAAGGTATTTAATGCTGCGACAACATGGTTTTAATAGAAAGGAAGTCGCATTACATGTCATAACAATATCAAAAGAAATTCATACTTCAAGTGCAGGCACATACACCAATATCAGTATTTTAAAATTCTTGCTCAAAGGCAAGAACTCTCGGGATAGAATGAAGCCAATATGAATTTCCATGCACGGAGCATGCTCCATCGTCTAGAAGTAAGAGCACGAGGCCTGACAGGCGGATTAAGTCAATGAGTCTCTTGGCTCTTCATAAAAGATACATGCATGCTATCTTAGCCCCGGTCCTCATAGATAACAACAAGACAAGCAAGATAAGGCTTATAAGTCCTCAGTATCGCCAGAATCCATTCTTCATTCATCCAGTGGTTACTAGAGGCTGCCATTCCTCAACCGACCGAGACAAGTACAAATTCATATCAAATGGTTGCGTATAGTGAGTATAACATTTATGCAGAGCTCGTTTGTCAATGTGAATAAGCAGATAAAGGAAATGTAGAGCATGCAAAAGGCTATGAGCATTTATCAATGTTAATGAAATATTCTGTCCGAGTTATGTGAGAAACTATGCTTCTGAGATATGTAGTAAGCACGTTTTCAAGTATCCAATCTTTAAGTCTAACATTGGTTTTCTGAAATGAAATGACCTTGGCCATTGATGGGTTTACACCAAGTATACACGGTGTGGCAAAATAAATGCAACCATAAACGTATATCAAAATGTCAGGAGAAAGACTGCATTCACTATCAGTAAAAGGATGGAAAAAGTAACAAATGGAATCGATGGATCTTTATTTGTTCATGTAAACTTTGCACCTCAGATTTTAGATACTTTAAAAGGATAAACTTTGAACATTCCTAAACGCTCACGACATATATACATAATGTACGAGTAATGATTTCATGCAACATAACACAGATCCTAACCACACACCAGCCAAGAACCAGATCGGCATTATAGAGTTCAGTTATGTGCATTGGGATCTATTTGAGTGTCGATAAAGATGGCAAGTAACCAAGATAACTGTTAGCTTTCGAAGGAAAATGGCGTCGCGTAACATCTCTGTCTTGCTGCCTCATACCCCCTCCTGCTCTAAGGAAATATCTCCGTAAAACAACTCAGATGGTGTTTCAGAATGATAAGTTACATGTTCAGCGGTAACACTAACAATTTAGAAAAACTTACGTTATTGTTGGCTTTCAACGCCCCTCTTTGCCAACCTCCAGGATACTGCTCTTTGAAAGGTTTTTTAGGCGACATAGGGATACAAGGAGATATGAGGCACCCTGGAAGATTCTACACGGGCATGTACAGAAAAATGCTGATAGAAACACACAGAAGAATATGCATCAAACAAAAAGCTTAATACCTTTTACACTCATCGCTCGTGGGTTGTCTGACTGACCTGTGTAATCAAGGAAACGAATTCATCAGCCAGTTTCAGTGATCAAACAAGAAAAGAAATGGTTTCACGGGGCACCTGTATCTACGCCGGTATCTACTCGCTTGGTGGTAAACAGACATAATAGAGATGCAAATACTACGAGGTTTTCAAATAATAAGGCTGATACATCAATCTTGATCAAGAGAACGGCGAAATCGATCGGGTGGCGGATGATTCAACGGATGCTGATTTAAAGTGTTACTGGTTATTATGTTGTAGTTTGAAATATAGTGTACATGTAGTGTAGCTATAAATTCGCTGTGTCGGATGAGCGAGCTTTTGATGCAAGCGACAGGCCTGGGCCGCGATTTTTAGTTAGGACTCGCTTTATCATGGATATTCTTTTATATCATATATTCTGGTAACACGTGTATGTTACAATAACAAAGTCATCACATTGTTTAAGCAGAAAGCTACATGTCACCCCAGAGTAATCAAGTTAGCACAGCGGCATGAGTTGGGTGGTTTGTTCAACTTCCTTTCAATCAGTGTTGAGCAATTGTTTATATGTAAGCCTAACCTAGGTAATGGTTATTTCAACATTTATTTTACTGTCGTCTGGCAGGAACAGGAAATTAAAATATAGCCTCGAGTGGTTCATACAGATCCATCAGCGATGCGCCGAGTTCTTAACATACATTAATCAAATAAATTTCAGTTTATCATTTTTGTGTGTAACGTATTCAATAAATGAACGCATGAGAGCCTTGGCTAAAATAGCTAGAAGGCATCGTCAATGTGCACATTCCACCTTCATAATACGTATGGTAATGTAACCAGTGAATATTTTAACATCTTGCTGTGCCATGCCATTACCAACATCACCTACGTATTATATCGTCATGTCTTCTCAGTAAAATTTCAGCGTACGAGGCACTGACGTATGAAGCCGATGATCAGCCAAACGGTCAAACATGAGGTGTGAAGCCCATGATGAGCCGCTAACCAGACTTATTTTCTACTCCTTGCTTCAGCATGCGAGACTGTCCATCGTGGTTCAACCCCCCAGCTATTCGGAATGGACACGACCGCTATTAAAAAAAATTGCTATACTTTTTTCTTGACGATGCGCACTCATATTGCTGGTTACAATAATCGTATGAGGCATAGCCTTTGTTCCTTCTGCCACGAAAGCACATCAACCTAACTATATGTCATCAAACTCGTCTGGCAATTAAGGTGAAATATGCTAAATCTGTTGAGAGGAAAAACATGGATAAAATGAGGTTTCATGATACGCATTTCCGACTGCTCGCCAACCATCGTGGAGAGTGGTAACACAATGAATTTACACATTTTAGAGTGTTTACTGACACAACACTTCGAAAACCACAAATGAGCATAACATATTGTGAGGAGCTTTAGCTCGAAATTATGTTAGATATGAATATGTTAGAAGCCAGACACACCTGTGTCCTGAAACTATTTTGTTTATGTCATTATGTATGTTGAACACGAAAAATGGGTTTACAATTTACTTTTTGTAAATATTTTGCTTGGTTCATTTTATTGTATATTTTTAAGTATCTTTTAGGCGAAACCGACAAAGCCCATATAATGTAATACACAAAACAGTACTAGGAACAGAAGGTACCACATTCTTCAGACAGAACATCTTTATGTCTTTAGGAGGATTAGATCTAATAGAAAACGATCGTGTAAAGATCGCTGAATTTGAATCATCGTCTAAGTAGGAACATAATTTGCCGAAAGGTAGAAAGAATTATGGTATAAATTAGTATGTTTTTCAAGCAATTTTACATTACATGAGTATTGGACTTCAGCTATTCGTAATTTAATTTTTCTCAGTTGATATTGTACCTGCACAATATAGGCCATGCACAGCATAAGTCGGAGCTCGTGGAAAGGTTTCGATTGTTACAGGTTCACGAAGGCAGGTGAAAACATAGGAATATAAAAAAAAGTATCAAGTACACGCCGGTGAATGATGTTCTAACTGATAATAAGCTTTATATCATGACATCGCTCTAGCATTTCTTCTGAAGGAGATACCCATGTTTTATAAGTCTACCGTGTACTCCAAGGCAAACAGTTTCTGCTGGCAGTTCTTATGTCGGGGTAGAGATGAATAACATTCTCTTAACTTAACCTGTGCTTAGTCACAACAATACATGTAGTATCGGACTCTTTTATAGAAAACAGGATCATCTTGGTCGCAAAGATGTATTGCCAAAGGGTTTCGAAATGAATTTAAAAGCAAGCCCAATGCAGTTTCATTGGTTAGACAATGACAGTTGAGGCATTCGTTCTAGGAAGTTGACCTCTTCTCATATTTTGAAAACATTTCGATTTTTGATATCACCAAACCTTGAAACATTCGTTGATTTTTTGCTAATACGATATTTTCGAGCCACAAAAATCTTTCACTGCGTTTGTATTAAGTTTTCGATAACATTGTAATGTAGAATTTTTTATTCACGCATTGTCGTAATCTAATAGCTTATAATAACGATTTTAAATTACACACCGAGGTTTATTCTTTAAAAAATCAATTAGTATGCAATGTGTCTCTTTTCCATCATATTCCATTGATCGCAATGTCCATTTGACGTCTTCTTATGCTAAGATTATGATGATAATGGTCTCAATGTGTAATGCACTGATTTTTTAAAATAAACGATTGCTTAGAATAAACATATTGGGGGCAGTGTTGTAGAAATGTTCCGTAGTTAGCTCCTACTTTGATGTCACGTGAAAGCAGAAATAAACAGATAACTTCTTTTTGATCAATTGACTTCATTTGCACCCGCATCACATATACAGTGGCGGGCTGCGTAGCTTATTGAATAACGCTGACCTTTAATGTTGTTGCTTGCTGTACAGTATGAGGTCCTTGAAATGTAAAGAGGGCTCTAAACCGAAGCTCAGATGCATAATATGTCCAAAGACTCAGCATGGTAATGATATGTACTGTTTATGTAACGCCCGTAAGACATCAACCCAGGCCTGTGTTAATGTATCAGTTATACACATAATTGATTTGGGAAATAATAACTTTAATCAAATGGGTGTATGAATACCATATGTCACACCAAAGAACAAGATATAAAATTCACCAGTTGCCTGAAGGAATAGCTCATAGGAATCACCTAACACTAAGCAGCGGCAGCTCGATACAGGCTGTGATGCACATTATCGAAAAGCAGGCCTACACAAGCACAAAAAGTAAATTATCACTATAAGCTATAAAAAATCGCTTTTTACTTCGAGCTTGACACATTCAACTTCAGCACTTCAAACACTCGATTTGCCTGCAGCAAAAACAATATGTCATCATAAAGTTATTGCAAGCACCGTACGGATCGTATAATAGGCGCAGGAGTATTTGATATAATACTAGTGCCGAGGAAGGCCTATTGTATGGGACTACAAAAACTTTACTTTAATACGCTTATGCAGCTTATGACGAATAGTAGGCGATACTGCTATACAGCAACAAGCTACACTGACAGAAGATACTGGAATTATGTTAATTTGTAAACACCGTATCTCTTTTTGTCAAACGCACATCAACCTAGGACACTCTTAAGAACAAATTGGCGTTGGGCGAAATGAAAATATTTTATGAATTATTCCAATTAAGGTGAAGTTTTAAGTAAATAAAATAATAGTACCTACCAATATTCATTAGCAAAACCATTAGTGTGAGCGTAGCTGGGCCTGCAATTGGAGCCATCAATGGCGGCGAATTTTTCGAAAGATCTGTACCTTGGCCATCCCAGTCATCCCTCAGTCAACTGCATTCTTTATTCCTGGACATTGCCAATGGATATTTACTCCTTGAAATGGATAGGATAGTCCGGGAAGTGATATAATCCCACTCAGATACAGGAACTAACAGCTCCTATTTCATTGCATCACTGTTAAAATTTCTCCATTGGATGGTCCCATGTTAAGATGCGACGAGAATCAAAAAATTAATCTGGCCGAACCAAATGAGGCCGGACACAATCCCTATCCATTTAAAAAAAACAAGGCATCCAGTCCTCCTCCTAGTCCGCCCTCCACCTGACTTGCGAGGAGATGCAGCCAGCCACCAGTTTAACGACTCGGCAACAACTGGCAACGCGCGACGACTAAACTCAACTGAACGATAATTCGCCTGGTTGTTAAGCTACTAAAAACTCACACAGCTATCTTGCTGTAACTTTTGATTCCTGACAGCGAAAATGCTTGGGCCTGGAAGGGTTCACACTTTATATTTGTCTGCCTATCGATTTAACAGGTCGATCGATCGGTTACCAATAGGAGGATGTTATCTATGCACGTTCCTCGTTCACGTAATCCACTTTCAAGCGAACACGTCATCAGTTGTTGAGCTAATTTACAAAGTGCCGACCATGGTTTGCATACTTGTTAGATGAATAGGATGGATTATTCCACTTTCAGATCCGCATTAATAAAAGTCCATTACATGTTGCCTACCTTTGGTCAGAAAAGTGGCGAAACATGATATCCCCATCCCGACCTGAAAGCCAAATGTTGTGTAGGTAGTTGATAAAACCTGGAGGCAGATTTTGGACGCTGGACGCTAAGTTTTTGATCATTGGACTGCATCACCTGCATTCAATAAATAATAAGCTGCAGTGAGACTTCTCAAATTGTCGGAACGGACTGGACTGAAACGGTTTGGGACTTTTAGTGCCATAAAATACAACAGGATGCCGGAATTAATTACCAGGTGCGCCATGGGATTCTTCAACCTGGTGTTATGACTGTGGTACAATGTAGGTGGAGAGGCTGAACTTAGGGCATTTATCACAGAGTGGAGCTGAAGAACCCAGCTGTGAATAAATCTCCATGTCCCATTGCAGTTGTCCTGAACGGGTCACTTTGATGAACGCGTTGGTGGTCATAGAACAGAACCAATAACCACAACAAAGCACTACACCACCAGCAAGAATATGTACAACATTGCCCAGGTCACCAACAAGTAGACGTGTGCAAATCTATTGTCAGTAAAGGGCGCGCTCGGATAAATACAGTCACATCATCAACCGCCCCGGAAGTTTGACTTCCCAGCCATTCCTCTCCAGTCCATCGTTCCGGGAATTCGATGATGCCCCGTCGTGGCACCTGTGTCCCGTTGATGTCAGTGCATTAAAAGATAATTGAGGAAGTTCGATAAGGGATGGTTGTCTCATGTTACAGTGCAAGTTATTAAGGTGAACGCTACAAACCTTGAATGGTTCTTAGTGAGTGGAAGTCTAGTCACGTGAAGAGGTCAGCAAATCAAGTAAACTATTCATCTTGAACTGGAGGCGAGGTTCATGGAATCCAGGCAGTGCAATCCAATGATACAAAACTTAGCGCCCAGCGTCCAAATCTGCGTCCAGGTTTCAGCAACTACCTGTTGTGTATCATACAATTTTCATTATGAAACAGTTCAAATGTTGGCAGAATGAACGATACTCTGAAGGGTCCCGTTCCATTATGTATCGTTATTAGTTTCTCCATAAAATCAATTGTGCGACTTGGCAAACTAGCAAACACATTACCGTTTCCGACAACGTTACCAAGATTATCATTCATTCTGCCAAGGAATGTAACATCGTGAGATAATTGGTCAATCTCTATATAGTCAACATAATTCAATCAATTAACCTTACATTATGTCAGGCTGGAAGGTACGTTTCATGTACCAGGGCCATAACAAGGATGAATTGCCAAAGGCATGTTTACCGGTAATGGATCTTTGCATAAAACATCCTTCTAACATGATACAGGACAGCTTTTTAAAATGTTGATGACTTCGTGTCGTCAAAAGCATACAAGGATCACCATTTACTCACTTATTATATTCCCAGTCGTGTCATGCGAACCAATCCCATTTTGTGCCTGTCAAAATTGTTCATTACTTCTATTACACCATACAAACTGAATATTTAATGAAAAAAACATATATTTTTCACACTTGACGTGTGTTTTCCTGTTTCTTAGCAAAGGTTGACAACATTGTAATCCGACAGAGATTGCAATCTCTTTTTAATTATGGTTGCATTTGCAGCGAATATTACCAGGAAGCCACTGAAGGCATATTAATCACGTGTTGCAGCCTGTGTGAAGGTCTCGCCGATTGCTTATTATTATTATATATTTTACATTGATATGTTAAGAGCTGTTATCAATGCTGGGATTTGATAGTTCAACCAAAAACAATTGTTCAACCAAAAAGAATTGTCTTGATGGCGTAGGAACCCCAAACCCCAAACCCTGTTTCAATTCAAAGTAGGGTCTTCAAGTACCGATGCTTATGTTTTTTTTACCAGGCGTATTGGGCAATGCTTTGGACGCATCTTTTGTACTGTACTCTGAGAATGGCTGCTAAAACAATCTAGAACATGTAGTATGCAAATCGATTACAAGCCACAACGTGTGTCTGCTCTGTTCTGAAAGGGACCAATACCGTTGTTTCCATATGCAGCCCCGATGATAAGCATTTATGAGTAATGTTGCTACATGTGATGAGATATACGTCAAAGCCATTCGGCATGTGGAGATGATGCTGCTTTGTATCGAAAATACTGACTCTGACATGACTACAAAAATACTTAGGATCTTGTCAAAAGGATTGTTAGGGAAAAGGATCAACTCAACTAGAGGTTCGCCGCAGCAAAGCGCCGTCTGGTTCAAAACGAGAAACACTCTATATCTCTGAGATTACATTTGGCAACAAAGCCATACAAAGCAAAAAGGCGCCGAGCTGCAGTTTCATTTGCTTCTACTTCTAACTCATAATGATGACAGTAAATCGGATGTGGCAACCACTCACGTCAACTCCGCGTGGAAATTGTTCAGTGCTGCATTCTCAGCTAGAGCATTGTTTTGTCGGGTACTTAAATTTTTATGGCAGGTCGTTAAGAATCTTGAGTCATGACAAAAATGCCAAAAATTTGTATGCATTCTTTAAGTTTGCACTCTTGTGCATTCTCCTTATTGTCAATTTTCGTCAGCTGAGTCCCGCTTTAAGGAGCTGAACCAGCTGTATATCCCAGCCCATGAAGTGAGAAAGAATGTTATTGTACTTGCTGATAACCTCGATTGGTGACGGAACGACACTGAATATCAGTAAATCATAACATGTATATGTGCCTTTGTAGAAAAGTTGTACACAGAAGTTGCTTCATCTTGATTTTCCTCACCATTTACTTTATTTCACGATAAAGTGTGAAGTTTATAGAAAATTAGTCCGTCAAACCAGAAAATCCCGGGCTGGCGACATTCACATCCACATGGACTTCTACAGAACTTGGTCAATACGAAGCCTGCAGGACAGCCAAGATACAAGATTGGTCTGGACGAATGCATTCCACATGAACTGACATGGTGAATTATAATTAATCCTAACGCGGTCATTGTTGGATGGCCCCCAGTAGTTATCAGCTCCCGCTGGTCAATTTGTAACTTAGCAGCTTCTCGCGTCAGGATGAGTACCACATTGGGACCACTGGCAACCAACCTTCATTTGATGTCTAGTGCAAAAATATGATCGGAATAATCATGGCGAAAGGATAGTCTATCAAGAACGCATCAGCGGAATGTATGGGGGTCTGAACGATGACCTGTTACATTAGCTTTTTGCTGTATTCGAGATTATAGGATGTTTTTTCTAGCGTTGTTCATATCATCATCAATTTCTCATCCTAAGACCAATCCATCCGTACCGCCTTGTAGCTATTAACCTCCCAAATGAGTTCACATGGCAGTTGATCGAATACGCTTTCCGATTAATTACGGCTTTGACCGGTTATGTTTTCTGCGTCCAAATAACTAGTCAAGGTGGCACGGCACGTCATGACATCACCCATTTGTACAGGCGATTTCAATGAATGACGCCTCACGGTCTTTTTATAGCACTCGTACTCAAACGGTTACTCCGTTACCCTTCCAAAGGGATTTCGTTTCATAGCAGGGCCCGACAAGTGATCAGTCAGTGTTTCACTCTCCCCAGGGTTTGTCATAGTAAAAGGGCATATGAAGTCAACTTTAAGTCAGCCTTATTCTCGTCAGGCATACATGATGTAGTGTAGAGCCTCCTGAATATATTCAGGAAGGACTTTAAATCGGTTGTAAATAAATCGGTTGTAAATCATTTGTTAGAAAGTGTAGGGCCTCCTGAAAATGAGTAAAACAGAATTACTCATAATCAGGAAGGACTTTAAATCGGTTGTAAATAAATCGATTGTGAATTATTGTTTAAAAAATGTAGGGCCTCCTGAATATGAGTAAAACAGAATTACCCATTTAATTAATTTTTGAAAACAAGAGTTCGTTCTTACCTTGTTATGTGCTACATGTACCATCATCATACCATTAGAAAAATCTAACCAAAGATGAATGTAGGAAATGAACCAGAAATCTGCAAACACTGAGGCAGATGCTTTTGACCATCTCCCATTTTTAGCCAAACGTTTACTTAATGTTAGGTAACTGCATGGACTCTCGTGTCTTGGGATTAAACTGTAGACAGAGCATAAAGAATCTAACTAAGGCATAACTGCAATCCGAAATGACTGTGGTTTATTCATTCAACTGTGTAAACAACATTGTATCCAGATGCTGAAAACTCGAGTACATCACTGGCAAGGCTCAGCGATGCTGATCTACAAGAGAGAATACATGGCAACCTACTGGACCATTTCAAGTTAAGAGTCTAGATCAGCGCAGCAGCACTAATTATTCAACGGGTGTTTCTTGCCACCAAAGCTGCGACGTCTATTTCATTTACTCCGAAGTAAACAACATTCAGTCCGATGCAACTTAGTGTTGGTGGCGTGTGCTATCCCTGCGCTTAAAATATTCAACTGTCCAACGAAATAATACATTATTTCACATCTACATATCGCACGTTAAGGAACAAAATTGAAAATTTCGACAGGATATCAAACCCCGAAGCATAGAAGCGAGACATTTGAAATCTGATTGCACAGTCGTGCGTGATAAGAAACCATTAAGAAACTATCGCAATGTCGAATACGCCGTGCATAAACCAGTCAACTAATTGGTATTATAACAAGTTTACTCGAAATTATTAAAAGCAGCTGCCTAAGTGGCCATTTGTCTTATAAGGAAATGATAATGATACTCCGATCTTTGGTGCCACGGTAGTGCTTTGGTTTTTACGGATTTCAACCTACATGTATGCAACGATAAGCGGTTGTGAGGCGGTTGCGTGACTCGGCTGTTTAAGGCTCGGTTAATCACTTGAAACGTTTACTTACATGTACCAGACACAGCAACTTGGGTATGTCTGACCTGGGAACACTATTTTATCGCATTTTATCAAGGGAAATATTTAGTAGTGCTTTGCAAGTAGAACAGCCTTTATTTACTGTCAATTTGTCTGGCAGAATTGAGTTGCAAAATACTTCCATGTTCGTAATCTATCATAACGAGCTTAGTTCGATCAGGTTGTTGGCTTTGAAGGCTTAGAGAGTTTTCGTCTACAGATTGCGTAGGGAAAAACTGATTTTTATAAGACAATATGAGAAATGTCATGACCCAAGTAAGGTAATTAGCAACGCAAGTTTACAACAAGGTTCCGAATTTCCCAAGCAGCACTAGATTGTCAACAAGGCATAAATACCAACTGGTAATTGGTAAATAATAAGGAGATAACGCCCCAATGCATATGAGGTAATGTGACGCACATCCTTCCTATCTATATGCCATCGTACCGTACTGACTTTATGAAAAAAGATCTGAGTGTGACGACTACAGATTACAATGAAGGTCTAGTAGGATTTGCTCTGGCGCTTCGAATATCAAGGTACTCATTCGTGCTTTATCGAATACGTTACTCTGCACACACTTTGCACATTGTGATAGTGTGCTGTTTGCTCTTTTATGGTGCCTCACACTCATGCATTAATCTTGAAAGCTGCTGCTTGACAACCAAATACCAATTCATTCCAACTGCAGGTATTGTTAACATGTGTATAGTGACGGTGAGGAATGTATTTGCAGCTCCTAATGAAAAGTTGTAAAAAAGATAGTTCTCGCTGCTGATTTCAATCTCTGACAACACCAGGTCTTGATAATCTGTGATAGATACTTGTAACAACGGTAGCCGAAGGTATAGCATCAATGAAACGAGAAAAAAATATCGAAAACTGGTTCGACCCCGGTTAACTCCAAATGATTAAAAATTTCCTCTGCAGACCATTTCTAAAGCTTCTATTATCTGATTCAAAAATTAAGATATTTGCCATACCCCTTTGGATAACCGAATACGGTAACCGTTATTGGAAGTTAATTCCTTTGAAACGACTCGGAAGCCTTTCAAAATTGACCAAATTGTCATGATTATTTTGATATCTGATGACTAAAGACAGATGCTCTGGATGTTGATAACTTTTCAAGTTAACTTTTGCTTTGAATTACATATCTCGAGCAGACTTATAACTCGTAAAGAGATCCATCAGACATTGAAAGTCGAAACATGGATCTACTGAATACATACTGAGTAGAGTGAGTTTCATGCATTACTTGTGTGAAAGTTCTAAGTATATTGACAAAGAGACATTGGAGGCAGAAACATTGTAGCCTCAATCGAGTCTTCAATTCCGATGTGTCATTCTCTGTTGCTCACAACTTATCAACAAAAAAACAACAATGATGGCATATATTGTGTGCGTCTGACATGGTACCAAAATGATGATCGAGATACCACATTCCAATTCATTTGAGCTAGGTTCTACCATGACCAATACGAAGTTGACAGTACAAATGATATGGTGGCATATATCAGTTTAGGAAAAACACGAATTGTTCCATGATACAATATTTCATATTCTGCATACCATTGTTATGGTTTGGATGGCAATTGTTGGCCAGCCACTCGCAATCGGAATGTCAAGTCCAGAATGATAATCATAGAATGTCACCACAATTAATATTTGCATGTAGGCTATGCACGTATTTCAAACAGATGGTAACAAATAACAAAAATTTACCAAATTACACGCCCATTCACCACGAATTCACAATGTCTTGGGGAATTTGTGTGACACTTGAGAAGCAAATCATCTAAGGAACCTCTTGATGAGGAAAGCGTTATAAAGAAAATGACTAAATGTACCTCTACTATATACTATTGGCTATTGGTACGTTTCACCTGGAAATTAAGTCTCTCGATAAAGATTTTTGAAACTACTCATTTACACAGCGGGGTTATTCCAAAACTGCTTTTCACCTCCTCAAATTATCAAACCACAGTGTTAAGTTTTAATTTCATGCCACATATCAATAAAGTAACAAAGCATCAACAATGCCAACATGAGGAAATATATTCAGCCAACGCATACTGTTCATACAGTGTTTACTGAGTTTGACGAAATTGCCCAGAAAGTTATGAAGTATCCCAAATATACGAGCCGCCACAAATGTCATACAGAGTAATAGAGGAAACGGGTAGATTATTACACCATGCAATTAATTAGGAATTTAAGCATCAACTCATTAACAAAGTAGACGGTAAAATCTGATTTACCAAGACTGGTGAGACGCATCAAATGTGATTTAATTATTACTTTTTGATGCTGAATATGGTGAACCTTAGATTCATGATATGCAATAAGTTTGAAAAGAATATTCGAATGACGTTGACCTCATTGAACCAGCGGACGAAGCAGTGGTCAATGATTGCAATGTTCAACACAGAAAGCACCCACTCCAGAAATGGTCCACTAGCCTCTAGCTAGTACACTGCCATTAAAGATGCACGTCACAATCGCCCAGCCATCACATAGACCAGTAACGTATCCAGGCAAATTTTGGTAATAATGGGTAAGATTTGTGTCGGATGCTCTCTACGGCTAAAACACGACTTGGACACAGGATACGCAGATTCGCTAACCAATGAGGCGTGTCTGAAGACATCGCCTAGAGAGACAAACATGGCGCAAACCTCTGATTGATGGTTACAGGCAAGACAACAGAAAGCCGAAAAAGGAATAGAATGTAAGAGATATAAGTATTTACTCACGTTCAATGAATATCATAATGCAGCAGGCAAGTGTGGCCAGCGTATTAAGCAATACATACATTCCTAGATGCCGCACGCGCCATACGATGTGTCCATCTTGATTGCACAGGCCAGAATAACGAGCTAAAGCTTGAGGACTTGTGCCTCAGCAAACACCGGCGAATACATTAACCGATACTGAAGATTGCTCTAAGTAAGACAGCATGTATTACTCCATCGGGTAAATACTTAACTCCTGGTTGAGCAACTCACGCATACACTAACCACCTAACTGATGCTATCTCCTCCTGATTATCGATTAGAAAATTTAAGAAAATGTAACTTGCAAAATCCGCAACATATTTAATATTTGCACTGGTTCATTTTACTGCTAGGTCAATCTGATCATGGGTTATTCACGCGCAGTGTTAGCCAATACTATGAAACAACGGTATATCATTAAAATATTAATAATTGTTTTTACCTTTCATAAGCATTCTTCGTTCTCCTCTTTCAATATGCATATAAGCTTTTGTAATTACTCAATTAAACATGATAAACCAACGTATTGATCAGCGACATGTGTACATTCTCTCGCTGTCTTTGTATTACTGTGTGTGCAACTTGATTTTATTTGTAGACATTCTGGTTTGATTAAGAAAACATTAAGGAGAGGTCAAACAGTCGGCTCATTCTGAACAAGCGCATGAAACAGCCCCTTGGTGTAAGGATGGTACACACGGACACCCTGTGGTTTACATGGTGTTGCAGAAACACTCTTTGATCAATTTTTTCACTCACGTAAAACCAATTCTTTTGCTTGAACGTAGGTTATATCACTTGGATAAACTATTACCTCCGCGAGTGTGCGCAACGTTCAAACGGACAAATCAGGCGGTATTACCAGTCTGCTTCTCTGACGACTGGTAGAAATAATGCAAACACTTGCCACAAATTGGAGGCATGTTCAAGAACGTAAAACGACCTTTTGTTGGTATGTTTTACTATGGTTGATACACACTTCGTTCAAATTGGGTCAAATATTAAATCGTAGGGATGATCTGGTGGCAGTACAATGGTATCATCGCCTAGGTTTCTGGTTTCAAATGACGTCAGGTGGTTAACCAAGCTTATATCTCGATTAGTATCAAACGTTATGATGAAATCTGCATGAAATTAAATGGTTAACTACACGATTGCATCATGTCGCCGTATAGTTCATGATATCCTTGTCAATGTTCATAGATATGGAAAATTGACCATTCAGACTGCGATTACACTTACTGATATAGCTATCCCAAAGGGGTTCGCATCTCTTATTGCTGCTTTATGATGATTTGATTATCTGGTCTATAATCAAGGGCTGGTAGTGTACTGAAAGAACGCCGGTGTGCTATTTAGAGATTTCATTGAAGAACTAATCACAGCTAAGAAAAGTAAAGTGTTGTATTAAATGAAAAGTCAGGAGGTGTAGTTGTCACATGTTACTAAAAATGTTGGTGTTTCGAATATTTATTTTACCTCAAATAACATAAAGTTCGAGATGGCTAGAACAGAGTACCAAAAGAACTGAAAATCATCAAATCCTATCATTTGTTATTTTTATACTACATGATCTATTTTTACAAAAGGTGACTTTTTCACCTTAATACGCATAACAAAACGGGTCATGATGGATCATTCATCACTCGACACAAGTCAATAATAAAACCTTTCTCCTCTTTGACATTTCAATTTAAACCTACAGCAATCACTGGTGTAGACAGAGGGAAATTCTCAGAGTGGCCTGACAGGTATATGACAATTTATGTCGCGGACAAAATACCCAATAGAATTTAGTCAAAGTTAATTGAAAACTGTATTGAATACAGATTGGTGTGGCCTTAATGTTAATCATAACTGGCTTACCAGCTGTGTGTGTTTAACAAGATAAAACTATAAACAATATGATGATAAATCCAATATTTGAGTCAACTGTTAAGATAACATAATAACAATATAAATCACTGCTTTTACAGTTATTCTTATTCTTTGATGTGTAGGTTCATTACCTCTTTCTAAACCAAACTGCATTTTCGTTCTTGTCCAGAACACCTATCCTGGAACTCGTTGTTGAGAAGAGACATCTCATACGAAACAGACACCCCATTTTCTTTCTTTTCTGCGTCCTTGAATCATTTTCCAAGCAGTATTACATACCCAGGGCTTGATTTGCGTGCGTCATTCGGTGGACGACGAAGCAATTTAGGGTAAGGTGTCTCTCCCATGTACACAGAGGCGAAGAAAACGATAGTCTAACCCCCGACCCCCTGATTATCAGCCCGGCGCTCTAACAGTTATGTTACTGATTGCCTGTAACAGTCCTTCAAGTTACCTAAGGCAAGGGATCCTTCCTTTACCATGCGAAATGCAGATATCTTGCTCCTACTCTGCCCCTTTACCAAATGCGTTTTTATAAGATGATAAATAAAGTAAAATCACATCAGAGAGTCGACCCTATCAGAATTCTAAAAAAAAGTTATATTCAAATTTTGTCTCATGTTTTGCATGTTTGGATAATAAAAAGTCACTTGATCTATCAGTAAATGTAAATTTCTGCGTCAATCCATCGATGCTATCGAATTGCCGAGTTAGCATCAATGATGCCTCGACATGATTGAAACGGGAAGATAGACGTTGTTAAAAGAAACAGGAAATGAAATTTTGAAATATCACTCCATTATTCAGAAAAATGGTTTGTCAGTAGGTGGCAACGTGTCTTATCGATGACAGAGTGACACAGTTTCGAACATTCATCGAACGTTAAGTTACATTTGCTACATTTTAGATGATTTAGTATGCAATAAATATGACGATATTTTCATAGATTAAGAAATGTATGGTTAAATTCACCGCAAGTAGGTTTGAGACGGAAAGAACATGCCGTACACAACCAGACAAACGTCAGTGCATCCTTATGTGAGACATGTGGCATCACATACAAACGAACGAATGTTTTAAGCCTGTGACAGACATAAAACCTGCACAGCCGCGTTAACGGTACGATATGTGTTATGAGTCCCCTGGTAAGCTTCGGCTTAGACAGACTGTCTCACAGACCTTTCTGAAGCAGAGACCGTTGATCCATCCCCACGTACCACTGTACCCTGGCACGTAATGGCCCATTGCAAAACCAATTTCGTCGCAATCACATGGCCCCGAGAGGACTGCTTGGCCAATCACCAACCAATCTTGCCAGAGCGTAACGTGGAGTTTCTCCAACCCCCGTCCATACAAATAGGTTTGGCGCTCCCGGACGTCTTCGATTTCTGTACAACGTAATCACGTTGTCGCAGCCAATGTACCATGCAATTGCTGAAGTGCTTCGCAAGCATCACTTGGCGATTATAGTCCTTACATCACAACTATACCACTTGTCCCAAACGACCAAATTACTTTCTTTCGCTGGTTTGGTTACACTGCATTGATTCGTCCCAATTCCTGGCAACTGATACCAGTCACAGAGACTGTTAGAAGACAGTGTCATCTTCAAAGGGGAAAGAAGCCAGAGGATAATTCATTCGATCCCGTTCACGGGATTGTTGCGTTCTTGGTGACATCACTCGATGATTCTACTGAATGATAGCGAGTCCTTTAGACCACTTTAAAGCATCACTTGACGTTATTTCGACAAAGCAAGTTTTTGTCCGTTACGTTGTTATTGTTTCATTATACTACATTGTGCTTCCTGTGTTGGATGAAATACTTTGAAACACCCTCCGGAGCTTAGTCCAAAAAACGAAACAGATAATATCTGCATTGTGGTAATGTATGACAAGTTTCAATTAAATACTATGCGGAGTAATTGAATTCAAGTTTGCATTATCCAAGAGATCATGGGAAGATAAGAAGGCCGGTGTACCATTTATCGGGTTTCAATTAAACATAGTTTTAGCTTCGCACAGTGGATGCATGGGACAAGGCAATTTAATTTACTGGCAAAGGATAATATGTCACGAAATAGTGGAAAGCCAGTTGTTTCAAGAATAACAATTTGTCTTGCTTGTTGATCGGGTTCAAAAAGGCAGACGAAATGAAAATCACTTTGTTCTTAAATCTGATATTTTTAAAGTAACAACGTAAAGTTTCCCAAAACGATGCCAATATCATCTATAATCAGGCTTTTATATTTCATTTGGCAAAATGATTACTTGTACTATACTGAACATTATATGTACTTGGCTCTGGTCGACTTATGGCTGCCGCGAGTCGAAAACGTAAGGATTCAAAACAACCCTGTTTGGTTTCACCTTAGAACCCCGTAGGACACATGATATTCAATGGATGACATCATTCCCATCTGCCACCAGTATGTCTTTTATTTCACCCTGGCACATCCTGTAGCCTTTCTGAGGTCTACATCATCCACAAACAACCTTTGAAGTCGTGAAGCTCTCGTACTTTCATGGTGCAATAATTACTGGCCATACAATAAACACAAAGTGGCAGGACGTTATTCGGCAATGACGGAGAGGCACTGCGATGTGACAAGTCACTGGCAATGAAATACAGATAAAAGCAAGTCGATGGCTCTCGATCATGTTGATACGGAAGAGACAATATTGTTGCAGCCAGGGGCCAGTTGTGATGGCTGTGTCAACTTCCCAGTCAGCGCTGCTCATTAACTGCATATAGACGAACAATATGGCTCAAACATGTCAGCCAAGGAGTAAGGTCATCATTGGGATTTCAACACTTTGCAGTGCAGAGATGCTGTGCTACGGCGTTTGTTTGGTATGCAATACAACACAACCTTCTCGATAGATGCAAAGAAGTAACTCAGTCTCAATCCGACTGTAGCAATTTCTCACCGAATATACTATTTCAGCCCGGATGTCAGTTTAAAGAGCCTTGTGAGTCCGATATAGCTTCATCTAGTTCATAACAAAAGAGCCTGGGTGATCATTGTGCAAACGAGTTAAATGAATTATGCAATAAGATAAACAACTTGAGTCAAAACAATTCGCACGACGACAACAAAGGACTGAAGTATCGGTATCAGAAAATCGACGGAAAAGTCACGAAACAGAAACAGATCATACAGAATATCGTAAATACGAAAGCTTCAGCATATTCTGCCTAATTCAAAAATAACTAATATTCAAAGTGACTTTTGATGCGAAAAACTACATCAAGGAAAGCGAACCTTTGCAAAATACAACTTGCGAGCATTCATATCCTATATTTGGCACGGATTGCTAGCATATCTGTTAGCGCTGAAGGAAGTCATTAAGGTAAAAGGCGTTTGTGGTGGGTATGGTAGCGGATATGCCAAGGGTGTTGCGGAGGCACCATTATTAAATCGGACGAGAAATAACAATCATAATCTTTTGAAAAAATTATATACTCAGAAAGAGTAGCGAGTAGATGCTGCTAATGGAAACTATGATTGGGCGTTTTGAATCGAACCACTGCTTCATCGTGATATTTTCGGCGACATACAACGAGTTTCAACATCGAGACGTGACGAGTATCAACATGTAGACGTAGGCGAATGACATAATAGTTTACACTATCCATACCGGCATGTCACCACGCCATCATAGTGAGGATATCTGCATCCATCAGGTATAAATGATCCTGGTGAATTAAGCCTTTGCAGAGATGACCAAAGCATAACAAGACTTGCTGTAAGTGTCGGATTTCTAATCTGCAATTTATATTGGTCCTTCACAGAACATCATCAACGAACAATTTCAACATATTGAAGACTATGCGATTGCCATCGCGTGAAAATATAATTGTTCAAAATTTTTAGAAAGTGTCGAACTTCCCTCTAAGCGATAAACCATTAACACATCTATCAATTATCATATTGGGTGGACATTAAGTAAGTAGCCCAGGCAATTATAGTGCTTAAAGCTAAATACACTTAAGGATATTGGCCTATTGGTATATTATTAAATTTCTTGGACGTTAATGCAAATTATACACAGTAAGGTCACCCTTGTGGTGTTTTAAAAATCATCAATATTAATTACAAAGTTTATTACGACCCCAGCTTGTGTATCGGACCTATGAGATAGATGAAGTTTAATTATTTAATGAAACTTGGTTGATGATGTAAGTTACATTTTGGTGTTTAAGTCCTGGGGTTCATATGCATTCTAAAGGGAATGAGATTATGTACTGAAATGGTTTAATTGCACATGTGGCTGGTCAATTTGATTCTGACGGTTATTATCCTTTCAATTATGAGGTGACTTTTAGCGTAGGTTTGATGCGTGTACCGGGATGGTCTGAATATGGAGAGTCCAATGATATTCATTTGACGTATTGTCTATGTTTACCAGCCCGATTTTATTAATGCATTAATTCTATTTGATAGAATGCCACCAACTGACCAAATAACTGATCGAACACAGACTGTCCAAATAAAACGGCACAGGAGAGCACTTAGGCCAATTTATGAGAATTAACAGTGATCAATTTTAGTTCGATCCCGTCTGTTTCCACAAATGTATCATTTTACATGCTGTGGTGTGTGAGACATTGTGTAAATTGCGGACAGATAAACAGTGGTATTCACTCAAACTGGTTAATGAACAGTAATGCAAGACCCTTATGTTCACGCATAAAACAAACGGAATAAAAGTGTTATTTGTGTGCTGAGCAAACTGGGCTGCGTTATACCTGCGTTGATTGGACCAATCGGACCGTAGTAGTTATGATTGCCTAAGCAATTATATTATATTGTCACTACTAGCTGTAAAATTCCCACGCTACCGCCGCTCTCGAATTGATATCAGTTTCGACCATTAGCCGCCCCTATTCTACGAATTAGTTTTGAAATGCACCATCTTTTTGATGGCCTCATTTCACATCCGACTGAAGTAGTTTGAATAGGTTCTGTTTGCTTCGCAGTCATGATTGCAGAAACAGTGAGCCAATTTTAATGTCCCCATGGGACTTCCCTGTTCATTTAAATATGGCCCGATCCAAGTGCCCAGCCAGTAGCGCTGGATGGCGCTATGTCTGTAATGGAAGCCCTTATATCTATCACCAAAGAATGATCCCATCTGGTTAACCAACAGTTTCCCTAGATTTTTCTCTAAAAGGCTTCCATGTATATGCTTTAAATGACGCCATCCTATTACTCAAACGAAAACTGTACGGTGCTGTGTTTTAGATAGGAATAGGCAGATATACCAAATCGTGTTGCACAGATGAATATCTCAGGCAGAGATAACCTCAACACCAAAGAACCCACGGTTTCCCTTCCTTTCCTCATATACTACAATTACACCTTCGCTCTAATCCTTTGTTTTGATCACATTATGCAATGTTTTGATCGAAACCTGGCATGACTTTACATTTCGCATTGAGTAGAAACTTACAAGGGAAGCAGGTTTATATACTCCTGTGTACACTTTGCACCTTGTTTATCCTTCGCTAGATGCATGTATCTCTGTAAAACCATCTAAAGCAATGAGCTTCAACACACTAGGCCAAGCTTCCAGGTATCGTTCATCAAGCGGCAATAACGTATACAGATTTTTTGCCGCCTACCATATTAAACAATTTATCGGTTCATCGTTGTTTAGTAATATTGCCTGAAATATTTTGTGGAAAATTACACTCAAACGAATAAAATCAGGAGAACGACGACCTACATCGGTGGTCTTTCACAGATCACTCCGTCATTAAAACAAATATAACTCATCGGGTGTCCGGATGAGGGACAGAACATTGCTTATCAGTTTCTCCTGCTTTACCCATATTTTTCCCTACTCAGGAGTTCATAGTGTTTCTCGTCTCTCTCGATATTTTCAAATGCCTCGGTCTTTTGCACGCGGCGAAGTGTAATGATTTGACGAATGGTGTCATGCAACGGACAGAGACAGCGATCATTCAACAATCCCTCGTAATGAGATCGTTCCGATACCATCTCCATTGCGGATGGTCGCTGCGCGGCAGGAATGATAAGTTTTTTTGCAGTGTGGTTATTCTGCCTAATCCTGATGTGTGACGGGAGCGATTGCGCCAATGGATAATTTGGAGCTTTGCTTCATAAGTCATATCGGGTCAGAACAATAAAAAATGAGTGTAAACATTGCTGAAATCTACATAAAAAAATAGATAACCCAGTATCAGCTTATACATGTATATGTCAATTCAGATTCGCAAACTGAGGTTGGCATGATCCCTCAACACCTGTTGTTTTGAATTGCCTTAAAATTCTGGCATAAAATAAAAATTTACAACTATTATTATTTCTTTGATAGTTAACTCAAATGGCCCTGAAGGCGCTTTTACAATAAATTCTGGGAGTACTTAATATCTTGTATCACGTGATAGCTGCAATTACCTAATGTCCTAGTTTTCGATTTCAAACATGATGCGAATGATGCACAGGAGAGCGATTTGACACATTTGAACGTAATATCAAGCTGTTTAATTATATGCTATGCCATTATCCCTGGAACTATAGCCAGGTCTACATCCCATTTAAGGTCAAGAGGGTATTATAATGGTCACCTTGTTGCTCGTACTAAATGGTAATGAAATCGGGCTAGTTCTAAAATGTTCGAGGTAATAACCCAACAACCATTCTGCATCACACACTTACTGATATCTTGTCAGAAGTGTTGTGGACTGTGTCATGGAATGTGCAACGCCCTTTTTTCTCTTCATGGATAGCCACTGCCTGTAATACTGATATGAACTGTGCCATGTCTTGCATTTATCAAATCTCGAACTAAATACCAAGGAAGATCATGATACCTGAACGAAGCAGTGGTAACAACATGAAGCCCCTTTTTTCGTCAATACCAGCTTCATTTGAACCATTCTATCAATTAGCATGTCGCGAATCACACCAACAATATGAAATTATGACAAGGGTTTCAACAAATGAAGTAATCATTACTGCCGCTCTCTCTTGATTCAGACCCAGACAGACTGTCAATAAGATTAACCGTGACAGAACAATATTCCCATAGAAGAAATAAACATGAACAGCACAATCTTATTCCTATTACCATCTCTCTTTTAATTTTACAACTATGGCGTTGAAATTACCAAGAAGATTTTCCCATTTGGTCTAGTACGTTTTTATGGTCCTCTGCGGAGCTTTACATTACACTTGTTCTGCCGGGGGAATGCTTTCGATTCAGTACTTAAATGGACTTCGTCATGATATCGCTATTTCTTAGACTGAGAGTTGTATGAAGACAGTGCCATTTACATATAAATATGCAAAGTTTAGAAGCATTTAGAGTTTATCCTTAACCTAACCTTTCACTAAATTATTTTATCAAAACGTACCTGATAAAAGCACCATTTCTAACGGTCTTGATTACCTTACAGTGACCCACTTTACAGCAGCCTTTCTATTCTACAAAAAAAACAGATCATTGTCCGAATTCGAGTCAATATAAAAAGCTCCATCAATTACGTGATTATGCTGGATGCTCTGAACCGAACTAAGAAACTTGATACTGAACTGTCCGGTCAATTCATTACATTTTCATCTCCTATTGAGTTAAAGGAAGAACACTAGCAAATGGAATTACAATTTTTCTATTCAGCATTATGGCCCCTTGGCGACGCCTAAGTACTGGAACGCCATGTCTTTTCATATTGCCACCAATAAATGTACACTAGATCTAATTACACTCAAACTCGAATATCGTCATCTTCCTTTAAATTGAATTATACCATGTCAGCGCGATTAAGACTTGATTGGGTTAGACGTGACGCAGGACTGTATCTTCCGTCACGTATTTCGTGTTTTGTTACTTGTGAGACATGAAATGGAAATAAAGAAAGCTTAGAGCTTGGCAGCTTTGTCAGAATATGAATTATCTAGTCAAATAATGGTGGTTTCTTATCAAATATCACCTTTATTCACATGCCACAGATAATTAGCGCATTTGGTCTGCATATTAAACTGGATTATTGAGGTGAGATAAAGATATCAAGAAACGAAGGTTTTAGGATACAAAATTTAGAAAAATTCTAACGCTTTTAAACCTTTTCACATTTCTGATATCACGTTAACGCAAAGAAGAAAATAGTTTCAGTTCATGACCTTAAATTACAGTCTAATACAATCATTAGAAAAGCAAATGTACGGTACAGAGATGTACATTAAGAACAAAATCTCAGTTAGACTTCAAGAGAGTTATAAGAAATGATATTTCTTCTTATTCCTCTCACATTGGTCTTTCCTTATAAACATCTCCAAGATAAATTCATCACCTGAACACTCTGCAGGAAGAAGGTCATGAATACAAATGGATAAACGAATCAATCTGATGGTCAACAAGTTTATTTGAATGCAACTTCTGAGCAAGGAAATTGCTTCATCTGAACAAGGTAGGTATTGTCATTTCACAACAGGGTTCACCTCTTGACGGGCAATTCGAAATGAGAAACAACTACAGTTGCCATGTGCCATGAGGAAGGCTTGGTTTCCGAACTTATCCGAACAACCAAATCGGGGCAGTGTCATGACGAACAACAGCAACTGACTAAGATCATATTAAGTACACCACCATAAACTCTAACCGGACCCCTCGTTTCCCTGGCGGTTTGCGGAATTTTCTTTCAATCTACTTGGTTTCTGTGTGGTATTCGAGACGTTAGTAAACAGCATCACAGAAACTAGACGTTCCTCACGTTGACGATGTTGAGTTAAGCCACCATCAAAGAAGCATATTTGATTATTTTATGACGAGCAGATTTTGTTTTTAATGATGAAGCAGCAAGTGCAAGGCTAAGTACAGTACATGCATAACTGATGATTCAAAGTCTTCTATCAGTTTTCTGCTCCAGACAGTTTTATGCAAAGAGGGTTTTTTGTGTTGGACACGTTTAAATTAATGTATAATGTGATTTAAATATCCGTCATTAAGCAACTTTCGTAATGAGCCAACTTTGAGACAACATAGCAGTACTATCAAACTCTGAGCCTTAACTGCAAACTGTCTTCATGATGACGCTAGAGTTGCCGTTTGATATTTAGCAGAAACATACAGAGCCATCCTCGACACATCGGAGAACCACACACAACAGGCTGATATCAATAAGCGAGGAAAGATGCAATCAATAGTTCGTAGCGGTATCACCAGACGCCGTGGACTACCCTGGCGAATAAACTATCCATATCGAGAGGAATGTTAAGAATGCCGGGCGGTTTAATAACAGAAAGTTCCCTATCTCATAACATTTTGTCTGTGGTCATCTTATAGAATCTGCATTTTGTTCAAGTCATTGCTGAAGGTGCACCGTTGATCATACTCATTGTTTTCAAGACCAGTTTGTTCTTACCGCATAATATATTTGCGCAGTTGCTTGTTCCCACTGTTTCAAGAATCTCAAGCTGAATAAATACCAGTTGCTGAATTTGTGCATTTTCTTATACGATTTTGTTTTGATGGAAGTATGTGCTTTTACGGATTTCGAGTGTACAGTTTTTTTGATCGAATAAAAAGCTTCACAATAAGTGAAGTATTAAATGGCACTGCCTTTACCTTTAAAGCAACATCTAAAATTCCACCTACAACCAATGGTATAGATCTGTTATAATCGACACAGACGATAACGAATAAAAAATGCATGTGTTTGTCTCTCAGTGTGAATAGTTCCATCAATACATGTATGTCGACTGACGTGGTTTCCCAATATCATGATCTCATAGCTATATGCCAAGGGTAGACTACCACTATGATGAACATATTCATTTGATGGAAGAGAACAGACACACTGATAAGAATCGAAAATAAAGAAACTCCAAACAAACGTTGAATAATCAGACAAAACTGTGATACTTGGTAACCTAGGTAATTGTGGTTGTACAACTCTGAACAAGGCTTTTTCATGTTTGCATCTTAAAGGTGACGGGTTAAAAGAACTTTTCCGAGTAACGCAGAAGCCGAGCACTTTCGTTTGAGAATAGAGTTTGGGTTACAACCGATTCCTTTAAATGCTGTATGTGACACTCCAGCTAGAATTGATGTCAGTGACTGGGAGCATACGTCATCTTCAGGAGAGTCGGGCTCCTTAATCTAAGTTGATGGTTACTTCCCAAGAATGTAGCTATAGTATTAAAACAAGGAAGGATAAAATGTCCTTTAGACATTCAGAAGAGTTCTTATTTTTTATGCTTTGCCCTAAAACATGAAGGAATTTGTTGTTTCTCCGTGATCTCTTCTTATCCCGATGCTACAATCTGACGTAGGTGAAGGTGTCATGGCCTAATAAAGCACGCATCCCTCCTGCTGTTGCAGAGATTGGATGTACTTACCTGCCTGCGGTTGGCCACCATTTTGTTGATTAACAATGGAAGATGCAGGTGATGCCAGATTAGGTCCGTTGTATCTCTAGCGGCAATCCAACGAAGAAGGTTATGTATCGCCAATAACATTACATGATAATTCGTATTTCTTCTTTTTTGGATACGAATAATACAACACTTCATCTGGTGGACAGATTTAGAAACGAGTTAGTAAAATATCAAGAAGAATCGCCAAATATGAAGGGCTCACGGTTTGATAAATGCGAAGTAGCAACAGATAATGGGATGTTCGAGAGTAACTAATTTTTTACAGTAGTGAAAGTAATCAATGTAATCCAAGTAACCGTATTACCTACCATAGTCATATTTTCTTACTTAAATTCATATGCAAGACATTCATTTTTTGTCTTGGGTCTTTTTATACATTTCCTGAAGGATCGTGCGACACTTCTGTCAAGACTAAAATTGCGAGTCGTGGGCTGAAATATCACGTTGACCATTGCAAGTTTATTTAATGGGCATATTCGGAGAAGAAGTTATTGAAAATCATTGGGATCGCGCTGAAGAAATCTCCTACCTTCAATTACAACTAACATTAAAGACGACTCACCTGTAACGAGAGAAGGTAAAACATGTAAGACATCAATAAAAAGCATCAACAATGGCCTGATCCTTGATCACTGGATGAGGATTTACCTTGTAGTGCTTCACTACAAATGAGCTTTTCCTCCTTAATGCGAATAGAGTGGGAGAGCGGAAATGTAGTGACACATCGAATATGGCTTTGAAGCCATAACGTCTGATAGACGACCATACAAAAAATCAAAGCCAGCGACTCGACATTTTCCAGGTAATGAGGGCTAAAACAGAAGATGAGTGTAATGTACTCTACGTGTTATTTAACCAGTGGGTTCAGTGTTAAATGTGGAATAATGTTCTTTTCCTAAAACGCAAGTAACCCTCAGATGTCTATATCGATCAGATGTGAAATGATACCCAATAATCCCTGTTCCTTAAATAAAATAAAAAAGCTAAGTTGATCCCAACATGACCCTTGTAAGTGTGATTTTACGAAATGAAGGGGAACCAAGATTTGTAACTGAAAGGAGACTTTCCTCTCAATGATCTGTGCAATGAATTCGTAAAATTTTCAACGTCAATCTTTCTGTTCTGGTTGATATTGGAAAACCCCTCCTCTCTAAGTAATGTTTAGACGAGAAATTCAGTTAAGAGAGCAGTCAAACGCATTGTTCCTAGTACGAGTTTTAAACATTCAATATCCATCAGTAATTATTTTGTTGGGAGTTGTGTCAATGCATTGAACCAATCCTATCGGATATCGATCCATGCCATTGGTTGTCTAAAGCTAAAGCCTTCATCTTCTCAGTCGAGATTGCCATTTGGAGGGGCAATTTTAGATCTGGTGTCGGATCAGGCATTTCGATAATGCCTGAGGTGGCGAGATAGCAACAAAGATGGCAGTCATTTGAGCCGATAATCGTTTTATGCAAATAGGTTTTTTTGTGTTGGACAATAACTGGTGAATTTCAGAAGTTGGTCGTCTACTAACCTCATTCCGATTCCTCTTTCAAATAAAATATATTGGATAATGCGTTGACTAAGGAATACATTCCCCCCAACGGAGTCGTAGACTAAATTCAGATGAATGTTAATCAAGGTTTTGGCAAGTGGGAGTGGATGACCAGGATAAACACGACAATCCCAAGTCATCAAACGGTCGGACGCCCCACCATCCGTTGTCCTGTCTCCATGGAGGGTTGATCATATTGAAATTGTGTAAACAAGCAATGCGCCAATAGTCAGGGACGATCATGAAAAAAGGTTTTCACATCATCTGCCAGTTATGGCGAAAGTGGAGGCAACGACATCTAATGACGTTGCAGCTATATTGGACACCAATAGATCGGCCATTACCCCCACACACCTAGTCCGTCATTGACCATGTTAACAGTATACGTCATCCATTGAGCAAAATCGTAAGCTGTTTCGCCATGCCTCTGCAGCTAACAAGAAGCGCCTAAATATGCATGTCATCCTCTTTATCACGTCGGACTCGTCCGATATTACTTCGAAATCTGCATTATGGATCCCTAAAAAGAATAAGCCACCTATTTCCGGAACCAATTACCATTATCGCTGGTCTCCTTGGAGGTGCTATAAATGAGCCGATTAAGAGCTAGAAGATATCTTAATGGTTCCGCTGGAGAGAGATGTCAGATATGAGTGACTGGGTCACTGTCATGTTTGTGCAACATTCCTCTGGAAGTCAGCTGAGCTGTCTGCGCATAACGCTGATGACATCCAGGCATGCCCCCCATCACACAGGTCAAGCCAACTCAATCGATCAGAGGACGAGCGTGTTTCTGATAATCACGACGATTTGAGCGGTATAGTAATGTTTTCCGCATGCAGACGTTCAAACCCAATTGCTCGATGTATTCTTGGGGGAACACCAGCGCACGGAAATGTCACCATATGCTAGTCCGGTAAGGAGTTTCCTTCTGCTATAATTTGCAAGTGCAGCTGCCAATCGTGTCGTTGTTTGTAAGGATAAATCCATCACATGACCAGCTAGAAAGTCATAGCTACAATTTCATGGTAAAATTGCACTTGCCTAAATACATTTTCCCACCATCTACATATTTCCTAAAAGTCCATTTTTGAGAGCATCATCGATGCTTTATTGGCAGGCTCTGACTTCTTACGCGTATGATTCATATCAGACTGCGTATGCATTGAAAACTTTCCAGCACCCACTTATTAAAAGCTTGGTTCATCTTTGTCATACAAAAATATACTGACGCCATCTCAAGTATCAGTAAGTAGAATCAGTCAAGAATACTCAACGCTTCTTCTGAATATTACAGACTAGGAATTGCTATCCAATGCCGATCATATTTCCAATCTGTGGTATTTTCGTGGCAATCATGACAATACCCGAGGCAATGAAAGCGTATCATCAAACCAAAATCATCATTCTGTGCCACTAGGTATTTCACACGCCAATGGAGCAGACAGCAATCGCGACCTCATCCGGCCTACTCCGACACCTAGCAATTTATCACCACTAAACCTAAGGGAATTTATGTCCGTTCCTTATTTCATGGCTGGTGGTATTGGCCGATTGAGATGAAGCTATCAGCTTGTTACCCGAGACCAATGCTTTGATTGCAGATGGAGTTGTTACCAGGTTATAAGGTGTTCTCAGGAAAATAGTCTTCCGATTCCTTGCCAGGCTTCAGACGTTTGTCCAAATAGGAACGCAATGGCAAAACGGAACTTCCTTATTTTGGATCTTCGCCAGGGTTTGATTCCAAACTCGGCCGAGTCGAATTACGCATCATCCTGACAGACTTTGACAAGCAGGTATCCTCATTAATTTTTGTTGACTGTGATACGGGTTTTTTATTTCATGTATCCAATACTAAGCGGCTCTTTGAAACGTTGTTACCATCACCATCGGGCAAAGACTATAAAGCACGCGGTCCCTGGTATAACATATATTAGTCCCAGAGAAACAAGAATGTTGATAGCTTGAGACCCAGTGAGGCGGAAAGACATCATCCATATTTGTTGTTGATCCATGGTGATCAGGCCATATCTATCGTCTTGTTAAATTGTAGAGGATGGAGACTTGCAATGTATGAGACTTATCCTCCCCATCGGTAAGAGTCAATCATTGGAATGGGATGGCCTTCGTTTAGTATTTATGCAACATAAGGTTCAACTTTATAGTTCAAAATAATTGATACTACATCAGCATCGATCAAATATGACTTCGATTTTATTTGCCTGACAATGGTTGGTCGAGAATTCTCCAGTACCTTGAAGATACGTGACTATTTTCCCTGCCCCCCCCCCCCCCATCATCATCCGACCTGGTTTTCATATCACCTCACCTGTTTCCTATTTGCCGTTACGTTTGAGAGTTTTAGGAAATCATTTGTAGAAAGAGAGGAAATGTTCCCCCGACACTCACCTCTTCACATCCCTCTCTACTCGGCAATGTCAAAGCACTTCTGACAAACATGTCATCTACTGCAACAGCCTTTTGTTTGCTGCACTCTTGAAGACCTGGGATAAGTAGGAAATGTTGTAATGCTGTCGATATCAAGTAACATGTGAAAGGATATTGACATTGCTGATGCTTTCTGTCGGAATAAGTACTGCTTTGAGGGTACTCAAAGTAGACAGTTACTGGGCACGATTTACAAAACCTCCCCTGATAACAGTCATTATGAATTAGGAAAGATTGGAACAACGCACAACATCAGTCAGCCGGATGATGACTAAACAAACCTTATCAACCGGATAGTTTCGAAAATATGTACCCAGTGTGTATGTAAGCGTTTGATGCAAGAATGGGGGCATACATGCAGTCACAACTGCAAAATGCGAAACTGAAAGTATAAACTGTTTTTGAGTTCTGGAACACACCAAAGGTGATTTATAGAACTCAGTTGGCATATATAAAAATAGAATTGCCCGGGATCAGATAATAGCCTCAATTTAGTGATTTTTAACATTTCTCGTATTTCATATTATTGCATCAAATTCACGTAAATAAGGGACTACTGTGAACTAGTTGCATCAACCAGCAAATGAGATCGAACATATCGTTCTACGCCACCGAAACTATATTAAAAGCACATCTTCCCATTATATCACCCTGAGGTAAAGCACCCTATTAACTAGCACCCCTTTTCTAAAGCACCCTACCCCATTGCACCCTTTAGAAAGGAGTGCTGTAATAGCATCCTGTTTTGGGGTGCTGTGCGGAGTGCCCTCTGGGCGGCGACCTATGACACCCCCAGGCGTGCCTTGAAGCACCTCTAATTTTCAGAGTACAGATGATCAAATTATGGTGGTGGGTAATATCTTTGATATGCCTCTATACTCGGAAGAGATTTCCTAATGAAAAATTCCAAGGTAATTTGTTGTCAAACCAATATAAATTCTAAACAATTCTTATCGCTATTAGATTCATAACATATGCATATACATATAAGTTAGAAGATGCATATCTGATACATGGCGGCTTAGACGGTAATGATAAATTGTTTCATATTCTTGGTAGAAAAAAAGAAACACCACTTCATCACACCGTATCGTACTCCAGTGATTTCAGCCAATGGTTGAAAGAGAAAACACTTCAAACACAAAGAAAACCTCATTACCCTCTGCAAAGTAGACCCTGCGAAAAAAGTCAATACCACTAGCGTTCTAGTAGCTTGAGGTGCTATCGGGGGACATTACATTAGCACTTTATCAATCACCAGGGCCCTTCTGTCAACAATGAAGAATAACATGTCCTCGCTTTATTGCATAGGGACTAACACGAGCCAATATGACAGGCGTCAGCAATACGAGTACGATTTAAGGCTGCACAGAAGTACAGGTTATGACCATACTAACGGTCTAAATTGTACTCTCGGGTTGATCACTGTCGCAAGGCACATGAACAAAAATATCAATGAAGCCCAAGCGATATCGAACAAGCCTTCGAGATCCCAAAGGGAATCTGATTCTAAAGACTACATGTACAGTCAAGAAGTCACTACCAAACATAGGTTGTGCGTGCTTGAGCTAGAACAGACACACTGATGATATACTGAGCCCAACGGAAAATTGACAATTTATACTGACTTGACGATGAAGACGATTATTTCCTCATTTGCCCAAAAGCAAGCAGTGGCCAGAAGACACCCAACAACTGCCCAAAATACTGGAAATATCTAACACCATTGGCTTTGCAAGACACCATAACTTTTTGAGAACGACTGGTGATTAATGTCATGGAATATTTCTGACGTAGGGTTTTTACAATAATGATCGCTGAAGGTTTTTCACCATTTCCATTAGACGGGGATGGATCGAATAAAACCTCGAAGATTCATTTCCGTAGAAGGTGATTATTACCACGGTTTAATGTACAAAAACAAACACTACTTCTTCTCAATCCTTTTCAGTTTGCTATTTATCCGCAATGATGGTTGGGTCCATTGAACAATAGCTAAAGTGCACCAAGAGTCAACTGAATTGTGAATGTGTCTTCTGGTGATACGAATGAATAAAAAAACCTTTAGCAACCCCGTCGCAGTAAATCCGTCGAGAATGAACGGAAATACTTGGCAATATCACTTTCCATTCACCAAAATCGTCAAAGGGTTGCGCACTGCATGTGCTCGTTTATCGAGACGTGACAGAGATTCACTCTGTTCGGTTGTCCTGAAAGGGACTCCTAAGATCTCACAATATCGGAACAAACCGTCAAATCTCTATTTGTACTAATAAATATCAACATATTAGCCGGCAAAATGCATGATTAAATATTTGAAAGATTATCAACTGGTTCAATAATATGACCATTCTCATATTTTATTGAAGTGTCACAAAGAGTATCATGCAGTGAGAGTTTGGGTCTTTTTCTGAAAATTCAAATCCAAGACAGTTCGGCATCGGTCTGTACAAATATTTGTTGCCGTGCAGTAACCTATGGGCATGCCAAGGTCATAAACATTGCAAGTAGTCTTAAAGGTGCCGTGATACCAAAGCCAAGATAATCTGATTGTAGAATGGGAGTAACAATAGCAATCTAATATGATTTAAGATCTTGAGATAGCAATGATTCTTTCGGTAAGATTTTTTCTTCGAACAGCATTAAGAAAGCGCAAACTGCACTCTCACTGATGAAACACATGACCAAACTGTCCAAATTATTGGCAAGATGAATGGTCAATGCAGATCTAACGAAATGAGGTACATGAATACTCATACTGTGCCGTAAACCAGCAGCCTGGCCTCATTGTAACTCTATTATATGCAAACTCCAGCATTCCTAAACACCTTGCCCTTCAGGGTCGTGGTGTTTTCATTTTCTAGTATACATAACATATTCAAATAAAAACGTATCTTTGTCTCGGTAGGTGCACCCCCGGGTCTCATTTTCAAACTAGGATATTACCTGTACCATCATTAGGGCCATTAATCGCATATGGTGCATTTCGTCCTTGGCTAACTTTCACACTCATCGACGGTATTTTAAGCCGTTACTCTGAATGTTTAATTTAGAAATTTTCAAAACGCCCATTATTTTGCGTTGATGAACGCAAACTGACGAAAAAATACCTTCGCCAAGTTTATGTTACCCTCGTTAACTTTTTTCGTGCATATTTGAATCATTGTGCAGCCACATGCAAACAAATATCACCTACGAAGTTTCATGGTTTAAACATTAAATTTTACAATGCAGATAGTCATAGCACAGCGGTACCACTATCATGTATAATGTCAAGCCTCTGGTCGGCTGGCAAAATGTGTTGTATCAACGCATCATACAGTATAGGCTATGTAATTCCACGTTTTCAGATCATATTATCGTATCATGAACTGACCAAAATAAACGATCCATGTACATGCCGACATTCGGCGATCTACATGTAGAATGTGTGTATATATCTGGACATGTGGTGCTCCAAGAAATATTGCTGCTTTAGGAAGAAAGTGTAATTGCTGTTTTATTGCTCTTATGATGTCTATACGGCAGTTGAAAAACAAGTTTCTCATAATATTGGATTATCCTCGTAACTGTCATAGATAGTTGATAGTTCCAGGAATTCACAATCATTGTTGCCTCGTAGCGTAGCTGACCAGAGACATTCGACACTGGCCTCATTTTCTATACCGCCTCGAGGGTCCCTTGGGTTCCCATTAGTTGTCAGTTTGATCATATCGTATCAGTCATGAACATTTTTCAATTTAACAATATGCCGATATGAATTACCAATCGTTTGGAGAATCAGAACAGAGTAGAGGAGGTCGAGACTTCGTAACAATCAACAATATTGACTTAGGACTGCTATTATAAGATAAACATATGCATATTTCGCATGACATTTGTGACATGTATATTGTTCTACTCGTTTTCCGGTTATTGTAATGGCAGCGTCGTGTTTTATCCACTGTATCATTTCGCTAAATGTGATAAACCTCACTCTTAAAGGAAAGGATATAAAATGTCATCACTATGAACATGAAAATATCGTTTTCTCTTATTTCAACGACATTCACTTAAAACAATACTGTAGTTGTTGGTTCTATTTCAATGTCACTAGAATAGCGCTTCTTTCGTTACGTGGTTGTGCAGTAACACAACCCGATCACAATTTTTCATAATTAGGGTGATATAAGAAATATAATGCGAAAACTTCCAAGGGATATATAGGAACATTTGGTTAATCATTTTTGATTTATTAAGAGAGATCGGTAGAAACACGACAATAATTAGATAGATGAGATTATGGTATGCCTCCACAGTGATTGATGACTGAACACCTAACTGCCTATACCTCCATCGGACCAAGACAATGGCCAAGATGGACGGACACGTTGATTGAAAAAGCTCAGATATATCGTCATTGGGCAACTTTTGTCGCTCCTGTGTATATCACCATCTCCAGAATCTACAATAGAAGAAACTAAAACCCAGCAGAAAAAGAATCATCCAACCTGGATAGTCATATGCATTACATTGATTGGAAATAAGACGACGTAGGATTTATTCTTTAGTGCAACAAGGATATAATGTGCACGACAACGACGGAGTGATTTGGAAGCGTACTTCAGACAATCTTGGCAATACGTTGATGGTTCCGACACAAAAAGAAAATATCCTATCCAAAACTGTACGAGAATAGGATATAGCTTACGTCGCAAAAAGAGCTGTGACCTGAATGTTGTGTCATCCCACAGTTACCATATGTGTTCCAGCAACAGCTGTAGACTGAAAAGAAGATCATGCAAGGAAGTACGGTTATTTTTACGCAGATATGTTGCAGGTGCAATTTCCTCAGGGTAGTTTATCAATGTGAAAACGGTGGTTTTGGACATTTCTTGCAAATTTTACATTCAGTTTTGTGATATTCACTGCAATCTGAAATCAGCGACTGTAAATATTTTCAGTGTACCTTTCAATTCTCTAATTACATATAATATTTTTCCTGATATATGAGGGGAGTAAAAAAAGAGGGGTCAATCCTCACTTTTTTCCTCGCGATTTTATAAAAATGCATAATTGTCTTCGAGGAAAACCAATGGCACTCCGAGCGTTGGATCAATATCTGACCGAGTGAATAGATAACAATGTTCACAGCATCACATTGGTAACTTGAGAGGTTTTAATTCCCAATAGTAGAAAGAAAATAATTAATCCACTTTTGGATCTGATGAGAATGATATCAAAACATTGAGTGCAATCAAATAATCAACTTTCTCGTCATTCAATCGAATATCGGACACTTATAGATCTCGTAAGAGAGAATTAATAGGTGTGCTCATGTTGATGCAGGAAATACATTTTGTACTCGAATTTCAGTACACATTTACGGCCTTGAGTCATGCCTAACGGCAAGAAAGTGAAAACGCTTCCATGCCCACGGTAAGAAATACAGGTCGTCCTCGTGAATACCGGTATCGGGTGCCATTTTGAAGAGGCCTCTTGGGGTGCCATATATTGCATGTATTATAATTGGTTAGTTATACTCCACGAACAATGTTATTGAAATGTTATTGTATGCACTGGTCGTCACAGTCATTGACTGAAGATCTGTAAGCCACACCAGCGGGTATTTCTAATGTTTTGTAAATGTTCCAGGGCGTTATGGGAAGCGGCGCTTTGCAGATTGTGCATGACACGTCACAAAAAAAACGGGACCAGGGCCTACTTAGTCCTACTGGTACCCTTTTGTGGTCCTCCGAAATGTATGGTCCTACTTTTATAGTACAGAAAGGATAGGCTACCGGTATTCACGAGGACATCTCGTACTACATGTTATCTTAGCCTCCGAGAAACACCTCCATCGATCATTGGAAAACTGTTTCTTTTTGTCACATAACCTTGGCAACACAATCAAAAAGTATCATTATTTTCCCATTCAAGAACATTCTGGATTGTTGTGCTTGGGCTAAAATCGACCAGCTCTCAATCAGCAATATTCAAGTGTCTGAACAGATGCCCACCACATATCTTTCTATCGAACGCTTTCGTTAGTTGATCCTTAATGATGACCTTATAACAAACAATCATTACTAGTGGCACCAATTATTTAAGGCGGTTCCGTTCAATTTGTTGATATCAAATCAGTGTGTTAACCAAAGATTTTGATTGGCACCCGATACTATTTCAACATTGATAACAAGTGTTTGATAAAAAACTCGATGCGATCAATCAATCACACGTTTATTAGTTTCATGCTTACATGCATTTGACAGGGCAACAATGAACAATTAGCCTTATACATGTACTCAGAATATATTGTTGGTAATCATGGGATATTGATGCTATTGAAGGTTATTGTGAGTAGTATGTGGGTGACTATGGGACAAATTGACCTTTTGACCTAGTTTCATGTGACCTTGGAACATATGAAAAATCTGAAAACGCGTCTGATTGCCTCAGAGTCAATGTTTCAAATCAAATTTTTGAAAGAAATCAGAAAGATTTGCCACAATTTCGAAATTTCAGACATGTAAAATGAAAAAACAACAAGTAAAATGAATTCATTGTGGAAAAATGCCACCAAGGTCACCTACAAACTCCTTGTCATCCGAACTTCACTGAAACGCTACATTTCAACAAATGGTGGAACTAGATCATGCAAAAGGTTATATTCACTTCAATAATGTCATGGACACATAAAAACTTTCATGTCGACCAAGGTCAGGGACATATCCCCTATACCGATGTCAAGGTCAAACACATGAATTTTCATATCTTCCAAGGTTACATGAAACTAGGTCAAAATCGTCCCATAGTCACCCACATACTACTATTGTGGATTCGAATTTAGGCTAACTCTTACACCAACATTTGATATTCAAAAATTAATTTTAACTTAGTCAAAAAGGTCAATGAATGGAGATAGCTTGAAACGCACGTGCTATCAATATGGAAAGTCTCTCCTCCCCTGATAGGCAAACATTACAACAAGAATGCCAATAGGTTTGTGTTTACCCACTGGAGTGGAAGGAAGCCAGCCCAACCTGAACATAATACAGGACATAGACCATCCATTTTATAATATCCTCTCAGTTCCGCTTCCCACAACAGGTAATCCGGCCTTGAACGACTGCAATGAGCATTTTTTTCAAGGGGACCTGTAAAACGACAAATCTTCCTGAACAAACCCTTTTTTTCTCTTGTCTCTAGAAGATCGGTACACGGCTAAGGATAAACCATTATATTGGAACCGTAGTGTGCACAACAATATACTGATTGGCTCGAAAAAGCATATCTTGTGCCATAAACGGACGGGTTCACATTAACAAGCGGTCTTGAATTTTTAAAAAAGACGACGCATAATTTATTTGGATTTGTTGTACAACGGATTCGTTTTCAGCAAGGCAATAGAGTGCCGTTGCCATTAAACGATCACTGCACTTACAACGAAGCACTTGAAGCATACGAAACATGCAGATACAACGCATTACATATTATGTACTATTAAATCAAGCGCACTGACCATCATTTGCAAATATTCCAACATCTCCACTCATTCAAATGTAGCTTCTGATGTTGCAGTACAGTCGACATTAGTGCAAACCACACTATTTCAAGGAACCCTACGCGTGATAGTTCAGCGAGTCAGGCGCTCAAGACCATTCTTGAATCACTAAATAGGACCACGGCAAAAAGAACCCAAACCCCATGATACCATTAATCAAAAAGCAAAAAAATTCAAACAGCGCAAGCAAAGACGATATGGTCACGTTCCTGCGTTCCACCGACATCTGCGACCTTGCGCACTGGCAATGCAACATGAAAGAGCAACACGTTGAAGAAGTCATAAAAAGCCCCGGGGGTACGGTACAAAAGTAGCACTTCGACTGAGAGACATTCCCGGCGATCAAGGAAGCCATCTCGGTCTAAGGAATCGATCCGCGACTATGGAAGCACTCCAATACATCACTGCCATTTAGCCCCTCAGACAGTATTTCCTGTAAGCGCTATGCGCTGTCAATTGCTTTTAAGGATTACTCCGTGTCACTTAGGATGACGGCAGGGCGCTTACCTACTTTTGACAGCTGTCATACAGAAACCCAATTTTGATGTTAACATTTCTATAATAATTGTTATGATATGCATTCATGAATATAGGAGATTTAGGACACGGAAAAATGGCTGCACCTAGTGAGCCCCATCAGCTTTAGTTTTATATGTTGCCAGTTAAAAGTCTGTTTAATATGCCCAAAGTACTCCCAGATAGCTCGCCCACAGGCACCTCTTTCTTATTTCTCAAAGCCATCAAGAAAATTACTACATTTTGCCAATCTTCCTTTTCGGTCCGATCTGATTCTCGACTTGACCACCAGGGGGCCAAATCTAAAAATGTAAAAACTTCAATATCTCACTTATTAGCGACCTGTTTTCGATAATATTTTGTGGTAAGTACTTCAAGCAAGGATACATCACAATGGCATCATACCGATTTTGATTTGACCTATATATTATACATGCAGCATGTTTCTTAACCAGCATGAATTCCTAACCACCAACTATCTGTACGGTGAGTACAATGGGCCCTGGCCTTTTTCATATTTGATGTAAGCAATCAGGATGAAGCGTGATAATGGAACGATCACGTTTTTTTCGTGTTGGCCCCGACTGACTGTTTATACACTAGATTGTCGGCGAAATTAATTTTTAACAAATATGTTCAATTAGCAAGCATGTAGAATGCTTGTTACCAGAACACGGAACTTATTTGCAAAAAAACAACTGTCACTTTTGTTATGATGAATACTGTAACAGTCATGGCAAACTTTTAAAACAATTAAGTTTCTTTATACGAAGTATCTTTCTTCATCATGTCATGGCCTTTTTTAATAGTTTGACTCCCTCCTCAAGCGAAGTTTTATGTAGTATATTATCCGGCTTGGCGGTAACGGTTGACAATCCGGATGATCTATCAATAAATATATCGAGAGATTAATCTAGGATTTAAAAAAAAAGTTCTGGGTGTGGCTGACATCAAGGTGTACAGTCGTCCGTACTTAATGATAATAATAATCTCGATAGGCAATTATCAATACGGTACCTCATCTTGACCCACAATGTTGTGAGATCGCTAAATCTTTACACTTTTCGCCTCAGGAGCTGTTTTTTGGCCCAGGCAAGTGGCTTCGATTTTGGACCAATCAGAACATCTCTTACGAACGATCTCAACAACTGCAGTAGTATCCGATTCTGAGCGACAACCGACTATTACCCTGCCTCGGCTCAGACTAGAAATACAAACCGGCAGCAAAAAATAGTTAAAAAAATAGGTCATTAGAAAAAGCAATTTCACCAGGATATATGCTGAAGCTAATACCGTGTTTCGGGTTGTACATTGTTTTACCATTACACCAACAAGCCACTCGATGAAAAAATATGCTAGCAATGTTTCCAGGCCATTGGGCAATTTTGTTAATTATAGATTGGATTTTGCGGATCTTTCCAATGAGGTGATGACGCATTTGCCCCAATGGCAGACACTTGCTTTGAGGCTATGATCGGTGAGGATTAGATAATGAAGCGAAAATACGTGCAGGTTGAAGTCTCCATAGAAGACATGATAATCAAGCATATTCTCTCTGCCAGTATATGGCGTCCGTTGCACGAGAATTGCCTGCATGATATACACCAATGTACACAGCAAGAAGGCGCCAAACAAAATGCCGGAAATATGGGGACTTGCTCTTGACATAATAATACCGAATTGTATACATGTACATCGTACTCTTCGAGTTAACGCGATACTGCGTAACGGGAACATCTTGTTTGTCTAGATAAGATTACCTCCTAGATTTTTGTCCTTCGGTTGAATTTGAAATGTTATCAAAGTATCAAATCTCTCATCCATACATCAGCTTATTGTACCGTTCATAAACTTGCGTAATATCCACCCCATTCAAACCATCACCATAAGTAAAAAATCTTCACCAAACAACAGGGCCACGAGTGCGTTGTGCAAATGCATGGACAGATTTAGAGACATACAATCTTGTTCGAGTCGGTAAAACTATAGTCGCTTTCCACTTCAAAATAATAAAATAGGATATGCAATAGGATATTCTATCCCTCTCCTGGGACCCCGAGTGGTGGGGACTGGGGAAGGCATTCGTGCTGAAATGGTAATTATTGGTGAAATACTGGTGGTCTGCAGGGGGTACGGGGTCGCCTTACGGCCAGGCACATTTGTTGGAGTGACTAATAGACCGACTAAAAAGTATTCAGTGTCTCATAAAGATTGAAAAGCTATCCCAGGAGGGAGCTTCACTAACCGGGGCCATTAGAATAGATAGATGTCCACCCGGTCGTCACACCTAATTTGGGAACCAAAATTTGGCCTTTTTAGAGGCAAAAACCTTGTCTTCTCAAAGGGTCTTCCCGATTTTTACCCGTAAACATGGTGAAGGAGGCAACACAAATCGTTCTCAAAATACTAGTAATAGTGCATCAGCGTCATATATAAACAGCAAACGATATAATACTGAGAGAAATCGGTTTGAAAAGTAACTGAATTTCATAATGGAACCATAGCAATTTTCGATGTAGCAATATGCCCAAAACTTTAACCAAAATGCATTAGACAAATTACACCCATTCTAAAGATCAAAATCTTATAACCGGTACGACTAACGGTCGATTTTCGAATTACTCAGCGCCGACAGCAGAGAGGGATTAGTTGACCAATATTCAATATTACAAATCGATTCAATTCAAATTTTAGGAATTTCTAACTTCCTATGGAAAGTAATACTGCGATTGAAGGTCAACAAGTCCTGTAGTTTCATGACGAGCTTGAGATTGTATATGTTCTTGTTGGTCATGAGAACCTTCTCGCGTTAAAACTAGTGTGTCTTGGAAACCTTAATTTTCGCTTAGTCTTATTTCTTGACATCACACTACAAACGAAAACTAGGTCAGGCTGTTAATATGATACGTCTAAGGCAGCGGCAAAAAAAACCATGCAATGTTACACCTAACGTACGCACCATTACGATACTTTCCTTTAGATATTAGCCTGTCTGCGTGAAAGGCTTATAAGTTTTAATTAACCGCTGTAATTAGTTCAGTATTCCTCTGATTAATTCTTCTCTATCAATTAATCGTGGCCACGTCATAATTGGGTCGGATGGTACGTTAATTATTCAAATAGCGTGAGAATCTATAGACAGATCGAACCCCAGGTATCACTGCTACAGACAGTACAGGAAGCACTACATGCTTACTAGAAGGTAAAATAGATTAGCATCAGAGGCACAGTGGTTGCACATTGTTGGTTAACATGACTTAGCTCGATCAACGTAGATAGCTAAAGATATGTGATACTTGAATAGGACACAAATACATTTCACCCTTGGTCCACCCTCCTGGCCTACGCTCTAGCAATTTTTGGATTATGGGGATATAATGGTTGAATGTCTTGCTTACATATTGACAATGCGGTAATTTCGTCATAATTAGGTCATGCTAATTGCATCCTAATAGCGCTGTCTTTAGTTAGATAGACAAATCAACATTTTACTTGTTGTCCAGCAGAAACATAACGTAGAGTGACATTTGCTATAAGGAGACGTACACTACTTCGGCTTTTGGGAGTTGCATATTAAAGTGTTAAACTAGAAGTACCAGCTGATTAGCAGCATCCACCGCCAATCCTCACCCACTTCGAATGATTCGTGGTGGAACAACTCCCTTCATACAACAACCCTTTTTCTAATATCTGGAGTGGCTCTCGACATGCTCAATAGATGTGAATGACGTCGCAGACGACGTGACTTCTTCTTGGGCATTCCTGTTGACTGCTCAGTCAATGTAATCAGGGGGGTTTGGCCTGTAGGCATTGCATCTTTGTCTCGTTAGTCGCCAACAACGATGCAATGTATGGAAGGAAGCATGGGTGAAATGGAAGCACAAAAGCTCGTTTATCGGAAAGGTAGTTCTGTGTAAATTAGGCGCAATCGTTGAAATCTACAATTCATCGACAACGCGTACATGAAGAGGACTAGGTAATAGTAACTATTTTCAGTGCCTTTCCCTTTAGGGTCAATCATGCAGCAGATGGAAATTACCTAGGGACTGGTGAGGGTAAAACTGTGATTAGTGTCGCTACGCAATTTCTTTACTCCACAAAGTAACACTTGCAGGTAATACAAGCCTGTCCAAAATCTCCACAATGATTCGCCGATGTAGGATGAATACAGCGGGAATGATATCGAAAGCATTCTCTAGTAATGATCTTCATACATGCCGAGAAATTATGGACATCGAACAAGTAACCCACGGTCAGTTTAGCTACTTCAGTATGAATCGCTTTGGGTTCAGCAGATTAGGAATCCACATGGTTGGTTATTCTCGTTATTCTATGAGGGTTGAATTTGCCTCGCCAGGCTGAAACACTGGCTGCTCCACGCAGAGAAGAATGCGCTATCTGCACAATAAATCTCGTTCCGTGGTAGTCTATGTCAGCCGGAAAAAATGATAGACATCTACTCGTGATCTGGAAATGCCATTGGACTTGTAACATATGAGTTCTGGTGTTGGATATGATTGCCTTGCGAGATTGGATGGTAATATGTTCTCTGTCTAATATTTTCGTTTGATATATCGCTATCATACACAAGGGAGTCAGGGCCGTGATTGTTATACTAATGTACGTTTGATATCGGTCAGAGATACCGGGAGAAAAGAATACAGCGCGCACGCCATGCTGTAAATGAATTTGTACATTATTTAAGGGGATGGAACAAGGCCCCGCCTAAGTACAGTAGTTTTAGTTTAGGCCTAAATTTAATTGCATATATTGGATAGTTGCCACTGGTTTAGAAAGAGAATCACCAGCACCCCACATTCACCAAATAAGCTCCCTTCACATGAGATGAATGAAAACCTTGCAGAAGTGAACTCGATCGAGGAAGACATCGAACAGAGACCATGCTTCACTTCTTCTGGTGGCCTGCTAATTTATCGATATTTATCTATGATCTTGTTGCATTATATAGTATCACAGGGAAGTCGTCCCTGGGCGTTGGCCTTGATAACATTGAGGAAGTGTAGAATTATTGGAAAAGATTGTTCAGATATCCAATAAAATACAGATTTGTCACAGAATAATCCAAGTTCTCGTGCTCAGGGGCCTGTAATCTCACATATTCCTTCGCAAGATCTGCTGATTAGGCACCGTTGTCTTAGCTTCGATACGATTACATCATAAAAAAGCCAGACCCCGAAATAATGGAATTTTTGTAACTACCTCACTCCTGTAGGTTAAGGAGACAAGCAGCCTTAACGTAGATGAGTTCAATCAGAAAGCCAAAAAGACAGCATGCCTAAAGCCATACTAACCCCACAGATCAAAAAAGAACCAAACCCAATTGGACGATAAATAAAGCCACACTGAATGTGATAAGGTCGTCTTATTTTCTTTTGTCCCATCTTGATGGATATCGTTACGACGAGTCTGAACTATTAAATAGCCATTCATCCTGGCTTTCACCCGCGTCAGCCACGTCCATGAGTTTAGGCATACACAATGTGCGAATTACTTCCTCATCAATTTCCGTATCGAGCACATCACTATTGAATTTAGTTGTACCGAGATTAATTTCATCAATCGAAATATAATTTGATACAATTACTAGAATATTGGAATATGGTTTGTTTAACTTCTTTCTAACGCATTTGGTTGCGAATGCTACTAAAATACCGAACGCCAGTGTATCTAAGATACCTGCAGCCTGCTTATCATATTTCTTCAGCAAGCAAATTTCCTTCTCCGTTCATTTTCTTTACCTCCACAAAGACGGCGTATGCTGCCGAGCTCCATGAATGCCATCACTGGGTTTTTTTTCATTTGATTAGTTAATATACGATTTTCTCGCATATGTATATATAAATTATGCCAGACGACAGCGTATCTTGGCGCTTTCAAAGTGTCATATTTTACTGTGACATGTAGTGCGACAGGCTTTTTCATTAGAGAAAATCAAGTCGACATACTAGCAACGATAAAATATAAACCTGTCCTCAACTGGAGCACCATGTGGAAGCATCCCGGTAGCTGTAGGGCTTAACTGTTGCCTAGTCAGCTAGGAACACGAGCGTCTAAACTTTGCATGTTATATAATTAACAGTCATGCCAAACTGTGCTAAACTAACAGCCCTCTGGGAAATCCCGATAAGAAATTACCTAGATGGCTCTTGAGAAATCAACCTTAGATAGTTCAGCCTCGACGCCATTTAGCATTTAGACTATCCCGACTCTCAATGCGCGCGTTTGAACCATATCTTTTTTTATCTCCGTATATACCAAAGCCTCAGTTGGCCCTCACAGATGTAGTTACACCAGCTGATGGTATTCATCGATATAAACGATGAAGCCTCGCCAGAGCTACAACGAATGCAAATTGAAAACAAAGGTCAAGGTAAATAGTAGAGAATGTAATGGCTTTATCCAGATATCAAATCATAATAGTTCTCCAATACCGATTGTTTTGCGACTATCATCCATGTTTGTAATCTATTTGTATCAAGGTCACTGTTGTTTTTGTTCTAAACAGAGTTAAAAGTGGCCATTGAGCGTACCAAATCGTTTTATCATACTGATGAAAAAAGAAATTCGGAACGATATGTTGACTGATATGGCCAGGTTGGACACTCACCAGTAGGAGGTTTTTTCCGACTTCTTAACGGTTTCTCTAACTTTTTCCTGATTTATCTGACGAAATCCGACATTTCAGGGAAAAGTAGGACAATGTCGGAATTTTATGGAAAATTTTACAGAAATCGTTAAGAAGTCGGAAAAAGCCTGATACTAGTGACTGTATAGCATAGCACAATGTCGCGGCGACTGACAATTAGTAGTCTCTATACTGTCTTTCATCTGACACAGCAATAGATGTACGAGGCAGGGGCTTTGAGGAATTCTAGACATTATATAAAATTGAGATTGTATCCAGTCATTTATGCCATCATGGTAATGCATATCATGCAAGTTCATTTCAATACCATGATTTATGATTACTATAGCTGCTTGCATTAGCGTATAATACTTCATCTCTAAGACATGAAAAAATATGGAATCGCAAGCCATATTTGCATATGCACACAGCCTCAATGAACCATCGCTATCGGGAAGAGTACGGCGCGCAAAGCAGTCCTTGAATATTTTAATATGTCTAAAAGCCCAAAAAAATATACCCAGTGTGCCAAATATGGTGCATTAAATTAATGTGAATTTTCAACGAGCTCCTGCCTGAAGTAGGAGACGATTCTACTCTAACAATATCGTATAAACGTTTTAAAAGATTACAGCCACCTCATTTTTGGCTATTTCCAAATGAATTTTTGACATGCAATCTACGTGATAGGTTGAATTGGAATGAATGGCCGTTTGGGGGGACTTGATTATGTTTGAAAACCGGCGATATGAAATATAACATGGATCCGAATAAAAAAATTGGGGTAAATGTTGTGGATCACGAACTGAAATTCTTTTTTTCCTCGGTGAGCACAGAAGAATCAAGCAACTGGTGGTGATATAGTGAACTTTGTCAAACGGGAAACGAAGTCCAGCACAATTGTCTAAAAGTATTGGCATGCATGATGTACGTGTGGCGTGCACTTGGGGAAAATGCTGTTTTTTTGGTAAATGGTACCATGTTATTGAATTTGTAAATACTCATTTATCAGCCGTTTCACTAAATTATGATACTACCAACTGCGCTTCCTGATCAAATTTGTGATGCTTGAATATTTTATTTGGGGTTCGGTGCGAAATTTTCTTTCAATAACTCTTGTCACTCGCATTGCTTTCATTATTCATCAATGATGGTCGAATCTAGCATCGATAAGTGCGTTACGTTGGACAAGATGTCATCGCTGACATATAACTGAGCTGGGCTGCCTTATAATTCATATTCATTTTAAATCATTGATGACATAAAAGGGAAGAAGTTCATCATCAAATATGACTAGACGAAGTTAAGAGAGTGCAAAAAACCACCCTGGTATCAGTTATCTGTTATTAGCGTACCCCAGAATATTTCATCTTTCAGCCAGGCTCGTCGAACCAACACACACTGTAAACGTCGTGGCATTTAGATCTTTAAGTTGTTGTTAGAGTTACACTATTTTTACTCGTCACCAAACGGTGATAATCCAACCCAGTTGAATGTCTCGCGATATGTAACCCCTAGGTCAGAAGAAAAAGTTTTGCTTTGGCAAGCGGAAAACTACCGCAGCCAGAGGAAATCATTAGCAAAAAAAAAACGTCTTCCGATGTACGCACACATGTACACATCCCTCAGGTCCCTAATCAAGATCGCTAAATGTATAAGATACAGATGGTCTACTAGAGTGAGCCGTTAGCCTTGACACCTATTAGGCACGGCACCTGTGACCCTTCCTTTTTCCGATGTTCAGTTTCTATCCTTGACGCAACGTGCAGATCACCCGCTTGAGGGTGGTGAATTTGTAACCAACCCGTGACCTGAAGTACTTCCTGGTGGAGTCAGAATGAATACCCACGGGTAAGAGATCTAAAAGAGTAAACATTTTTCAACTTTCAAACGTACCTCAGACCATCACACACTGTGACGCCTGCATCATAAGAACACAACACCGAGAGACACAATGCCAAAAATGGTGAAATAGAGCAGAATGAACGAACGCATGATGCCTCAAAAGCAAGCAAATACACTAAAGCAGTCTCTTGCACCAAGCGTGAGATCGAGGCTAAAGCATCTTAATTTAATTCCACAACCCAACAGCATGGATACCTTTCACAAACTGCAAAACTTAAGGTCTTCTTCTTTGGAGGCAATTAGTTCTTGTAAAAAGAAGAATACGGAGACACGCAAATGATAAAAAATGCGATTTGGTCAGTAAAACGAAAATCTTTAATAAGCTCTCCTTGGACTCAAATCATGCAACGATCCCGTGATAACCGCAAAGAAATGGCAATACATCACCGAGATAAGTCCTGTTTTTGTTTCCATTAGGAGCTGAAGTGAATTGCAAATAGATAGTATGGTCAGCCAACAATCACGGGAACGTGTGAAATAGCTTTTCCTGTGAAACGTTGACCGGACAAGAGTTGATAGCGCTGGCGATGATGTGTTTCAATGTGGCGTTGAATATCTTTGCTGCTGATAGATTTTGCTACTACATCTGGTGCGACGGTCTGGTGTTCTCTGCACCGTCACTGAACACAGCTACACCGACAGAATGATGATACGAAGGACAACATGATGAGCCAGAGCCAACCCCATCTTCACTGAGTTAGTTTCCTGTTTTGTACAGATACCAATCTCACTGAGCATTAGGAAGCCATTCACCTGAACCAACAAAAATCAATGTCCAATCTCGCAAAAATAAATGGATCAACTCTCCAGTGGTGTGTGGCACTTGACGAGAGCGGCTGGAAGACACATGGAATATTGAGCAGGCGATTGTGTATTAGGGAAATAGTCGGAGCTAAATAATAGATGTATTGTGTTACTTCTCTCTATCCGGCAAGAGCGCAAACGTATAAAACGAGTAAGTCTATGTATGCATTTGATCAATCATCTTCGGTACCTCCCTGATGTGACCGAATGTTAGAAACGCCTGACAGCCTGTGTTATCACCTAACGATGCCACTCAATTCAGATTAGGATGCGGTCATCAGCGAGCTGACAAGGCCGCTCCATAATGTAGTGGGTAAAGCCAAGTGAATACTGATGTCGCTGGGCTGGATGAGTGTCATTGATACCCCGTGTGTAGACGCAACGCAATTAGGCTAAGAATGAAAGTTTGGCAAGGATTTATACTTTTTTGTCTTACATGCGTATTGCAACAGACTCTTTTTCGAGTATCGAAAATGACATGTTGTATATGAATGGGCGAATCTTGTCTGTGGTGGAAGAGACACGACGGCAGTGTACCATAACCTTCCTGTAAGACAAGTGGGGACATGCCTCGAAATAAAGGAAATCGTCCACCAAAAATTCATAGCAAGACCATATTCTCTACAAAATGACATGTCACCAACTGTAACCGCATGCCAAGTTATCTTCCTCCAGTGCAATATCTCCACCAACCTTAAAAAATCTCGCAGAAAAGCTGCCCAATCAAACGGCTCACACCACCTGTAGTTCTGTTCATACGTGATCGTTGTCAACTAATAAAATTCATTTAGCTTATGGCTGTTCACCTCATTTTCCAAGGATATGCACTCTCATCAAAGATAAAGAGGTGAGGCGGACAACGACCGATAGCTTTTGATGTTGAAATACTCTAGTAGCCGTGAGGTATTGTACAGTGTTGCATTTTTTCATAAGAGAAGTAGAGTCGTGCAACAGGACGGAATTATTGGTTGTTTACCTTGGGCTGTTTGTCGTGCACGACAAAGGAGAAATGGATCCTACCTTAATCTGGTGTCGTGACAGATAGTGGGTGATCACTTACCTGAAAATTAGGATGGAAGGATAGATTAATACTTTGTTAGGCAACTAGAACAGGCAGTGTACAATGGATTGGAGATGAGACTAGAGACGGGGAGTGATTCTCGTCACTGCCGTTAATATGAAGAGAGCTCTGATACAATACAACAATAATTGATTTCCCCCGATTTTCAAAAGGGCTGCTTTCAGACTGTTGAAAATGATCAAATTAGCACCGATTATTCTTATTGGTTTACGGGAACGGTTAGCCTTTTACGCCACTTATGAGAAGAAATCCAATAATTGTAGTCGACATAACTGTCAGCCAAATCAGTCCACAAGGAATTTCAATTCACTTACGGTAATTACGTATTACCAATTACATACTAGGCTATTTATTATCAGTAAGCTTACATGAAGATGATAATGTTGGTAGAAGTGAGTGACTATAAGTGATGGGAATGAAGACTTAGGTTCAATCCATATCTCGTCACCTAGTTTGAGTGCACCATGACCTGTCGTTAATGGTCAATCGGTTTCTTTCATATCACGAAAAAGCAGTACATTATGCAAACACATGGATATTATTATTTTGATCAATATTATCATTATCAAGTATAGATTAATCCATACTTGTCAAGAATAGATTGTCAATAGCAATATTATCAATGTTAATATTATCATTATTAGTACTATTATCATTTTGTACTCATAGTGCCAAATGATTACTCCACTCTCCGTAGTTACGCTTGATAACTAAGTTGAACATTATCTAATCAAAGTGATTGATGATAATTGAATGCATTTTTTCAAATAAGTAGGAAAAATAATTGACTGCATAATTTCAAAGCTCGTTATCTAAAATGAATTAAACGTTGTATGTATTGACCCAATGCTATGACTGTGTGACATTTAGACTGAAGTAAATCTCCCTGGCGAATTCAGCTCTTGAGAATATGCATGTAATTTCTTGGCGAAGATTCAATACCGCATGAAGATATATGGCCAGAATGGCACCCATCATGTTATACTAATTTGGTAGATTCTCTGATTGCCCACTCTAATACCTCTGCTGACTACCTTCATTTCCGCTTACAAAGCGGCTGAAGTGGAATTTACCGGGGATGTATCTGGTACATACTCAAAGTAGCCATGGTAAGAGAGAACTTTATCTTCTGAGGCTTTGCAGACGGCGAAGTGATTCGCTGCTGAACCCCCACGATCTGTGATGACATATATAGGATTGATCGCACAATGTCATGTCACGAGTTAGCCGGATCATAGACTTTTCGTAATTCAGCAGCAACATTGCCTTCGCCCCACATTGTGTGAATCAGATTGTGTTTTGCGAAAAAAGACACAGACTGTAAAAAATAGACACGTGGCTAGGTTTGATAGCAGCTAACACATAAATACTTTACCATCGAATACAGGAAACCTGCTTCTTCAAAAGCAAGGGTTGGGTTCATATAAACACCTTGATAGGATTATGACTTGGAAGGTTTTTCTCCTGTATTTCTCTCCCAACGACTGGGGACAGACATATCACGAAAGAAGGTCTTAGTGAAAGGTGATTATTGACAACGCACTTTTCTTTCGTTTGCTTGCCTAATAAGTTGGTACACTGAGGATCTATCTTAACCATCAAGGCATTAACATTAACATTTAAAAAGCCTGAGGATTTTCGATAATAATGTTCAAGCTATTTTTCCCAGGTTCAAATATTTGATTATTTACACTCACGAACTTTAAACATCCGATAACAAGCAGATGGCATTGCGCCAAGAAATCATAAGATTGCTTTAACTTGTAAGTAGGGAAAACAAAAAATGCCAGCGGTCCTCTTCACAATTAAGCTGTGTTGCCATGTTTTGACTTCTTGACGACTATAGAAGCAGACTGCTTGACTTGCTTGCGCCATGAAACTGAGACAAGCCAGCTCCGGAAAAGGATTTACCTTCATATTGGATATTTCGACATTATAGTGACCCAAGGTGCGGCTTTGGGAATGTGACATCGGTACAAAAAACAACAACGTGTCCTCGGGGAGAATCGAGAAGAACACTTTTTTGGAGCGAAATGTACGGCAGCACTTCAGCGTATGTCACTGAAAAAGTGGGAAAGGTGACACTGGAGATGGATCAAACGAAACATAGTTAGTGTTTAAAAACGACTATTTGACAGATTTGCCTGTGCGTACAGGACAGGAATTTCATGATAGTTGAATATTGCCTCATACGACAAAAAACTGCCCATATTTGTATTCAGTTCAGTTGTCCACGTAAAGGAGATGGCATGATTGAGAAACCTAGACATGGGCAGGTTTTGTGATTTATGACCCATGGACAGCCCAAGTAATGGGTTCTTGACTTTCTGGTTGATATTACAGCGGTGTGAGACGCAGATTATGGAGGTGGCGGGGGGAAATCTCTGCAAACATATTTGACTTCGTTAACGAGCGGAGTGTTATGCGGTTTGGATGACAAATTGTAGTCAGTTTGGAATCCGTAAACAAGTTTGGGCGATATCTGATCCATCACCCGAACCTTGTTATGGGATTGTGGATAATACCGAGATGTAATAATGATATAAGGGACGTGATTGCTAGCATGGGGACGTCACTTCATATCGGAGTAGGGTGGCCAGATTTCATTATTTAGACCAATCGGATAACGTATAAGGACGATAATGTAAAGGATCGTGTCGTGTTCATATCAGGGTTTCTATCCGTCACTTGAGACCATATATATATTGCACTACTGCTTTCTTATTCCTGTTATTCAATTACTTGTACTTCAAATGTTGCGGCGTCAGATAGTTGCCACAATTTTTACAATAGCGATAAACAGGAAAGCACACGACATAGATTTAATACACATGTGCAATTTTTGAGTGTTTTTTAACACACAACCACAGAACCACCTAAAGAAATATTTGATGCGATTTTGCCTTTTAATCCGCCTGAAAAGTGTTTTAAGCGTTTCTTGCGTACATTTTGAAGTTATACACCCGAATAGAAAAGGGGCTAGGTTTGGTAAAGCACTGTATGGCCACAAATGCCATACCATGAAAGAAACCTACAATTTCCTACATCGCGGAAGTAGATTACACCAAGGGAAGAAGCTGTCGGCAGTAATCTGAATGAGAATGCACCAATTTAGCTGAAGTCATTTGGGAGCAATAACGCACGAAAGAACGTTTTTGATTGAACTCGTCTCGCATGAAATGGAACCGTTAGATATCAACAGGCTGCTATACTGGCATCTACACGTACCGTATGATTATAAATGTCTACCACAGGGCGACAAATCTGCTGTAGTGTAATGGCCTTTCTGACGAGACGTTAAATTTGACGTGGATGTTTATCTAATTTGACAGGACTGTGCCAACTTAAATGAGTATAGGTACATATGAATGGATATTGGCAGCTGATAATGGCTGATATCGGTTCGAGTGTTAAGTATCTAAATATCTTCAGAGTGATGAAACGGAAAGAAATGGTACGACCAATTTTTGGTGATCATGAACAGCAACCCACGTTGAAGCCTCTGGAGTAGCTATCGACATATATTTCACTGTCGCTGAGGAACAGCGTATCAATGTTCGATCGATGTTTCACATAATGATACGACGAGGTGATGAGTGTTGGTAGATCACAATTGCAAAGGAAAAACATTATGAACTGCAATCTGCAAATCTCATGCACTGAAACTAGTTCGTTATCATCCGTTTGCGAAACTGACGCGCCTATTTTAACGTGCATGCGACTCGTCACTTGAAAAACACACCTTTAGATGAAAATATCGTATACAGTAGTCACATTTCAGACGATCCGCATCCTACACCTACAAAATCTGCATAGAAAATATAGATCCTTTTGTCAGCTAATGATTGATAAGCCTAATCTAAAGAATGAGATTATTCCGAGATTTACTATATAATCTGAGATGCGTGTCTCGGGTTACGCACTGACGTGCTCCTACGCAAATTGACACTATTGATTATCATTAGAATGTCAAGTGTCAGACAACAGCTTATGGTACTGAGGATGTTGCCGTTTGACACTGATGTGATAGGATACCAAGTAGATGATAGTGAATTTGATCGAATGACATGATATCCTTCAATGCACGAAGTACTTGCGGTTATTTTCCGAGAGTACGCAAGTTCGCCAATATACATGCCTATTTTCTGCTCAGTAGATTTTTTTCATGAAAATCCTGAATTCCTTTGGTTAATGTACTTGAAAGGATTACATTAAGGTCATTCCGATACCTTTTAGCAACGGGTCCATTGCAGCAATGGCGGCCATCTTGAACGTGCTTCCCATTTGGTGATAATTGTTCGGTTCGCTACCCGTACCATGTAATTTTCGCGATAACTCTTATATTTGTAAGTGGCCGGATTTTAATATTTCTTTTTTAAATAGCATCAGAAAATATTGGTTTACAGGTCAGAACGACCATTGGATACATAAAAAACAAACATGCAGCGTTTAGTTCAGGTCTACAGTGAAAAGTCAGAAAAACTTGGTCATTTGGCTTTGTATTACTCTGTATCCTCGTTATGATACAAATACTTGTCAAGTCTTGTCACAATAACCACATCAACAACAGTTGTAAATATAAATTGTAATACGTGTACTTCTTCTTGATGAACGGGCAAACTACAGCTTCTCATCATAATCTAAAATCATGTCAAGTCCCTTGTCCCCATAGCCACGCCGTGACCATACTGCACAATGCGTTAATTCAACGGGTTCGCTATTAAATTCGATTAGGCTGGTGTATTTACACAGCTCCAGTCGAGTTGAAGAACTCTGATAGTAGATCAATGTTGACTTTCCACACTCGCCGAGTTCTGCCATGACGATATTTCGACGAAATCTCCTTTTAAGCCAATGATGCATCTTATAGCAAGAGAGATAATTAAACGTTGAGACCTTATCGCATTAGTAAATAGCACTGGTGTTCCTTAAATGGCGTTGAAGTCTCCTCTATTCGCCAGCTCGATGGCTGAGGCGCATTGCACTGATTCTTCAATATTTTAGTGCACTTGACATCATTGTGATGTGTCTCTAACATGTCAGAGTCATATCAGAGACATTCGAATTCTTCAAACTAAGTTGTTGAAGAGAGGTTCAGAGAGTGAAATGAGAAACAGATTCAAGATGTCACATGCATGTTTTTCTGGGCTTGTTTTCGTCTCTTACATGTAACGAAAATATAAAAAGAAAACATTTGCCTCGCGACAACCACGTTTACAAGAAATTCTGCATCCCCATATATCCAAACAAGATTCCTGGACATCGTCACAATAGGAAATGAGATTATGGATAATCCAGGTCTAGCTATGTGATCAATCCTGCGACATCAAATAGATAATTGACATAGATCTATGAGCCATTTCAAGATGATTCGCCAAATGATTAGGAGCACAGGGGCGTGAAATTAAAGGCAAAGTTTCCACCATGCTCCTTTCGATCACACGGTGACACTGGGGAATCTCATGAATGAATGCTGCTTTTACGTTCATGCCAAAGACATGCCTGGTTTTCATCGACAGGCTTTAGAGAAAGGCATGTCTCATTACTGTCAAGATATTTAAAAAGCAGCTAAAATCTCAAAGAAAATGTAGGTATGATTTTCGTTAGATTAGTTATTTTAAGCAGAACTTAATATAATTTTTGTTCTTAACACTCGAAATAGCAGAACATATCAGCGCAAGTCAAAATGAATACCTTTCCTAATTTTTAACAAGTTTCCCCTGGTGTTGAATAGTGTTTATCTTTTGTTTTGGAAAGAAGATGTGTGTGCGTGTGTGGAAGGGGGGGGGGGGGCGGAGAGAGAACTTGTTACGTATGGCGTTTTCACCCTTCCTGCCTCTCGACTGCAACTAAAATACATTGATACTTTAGGCAACCACACAATAGAATAATTCAAATACGCTAAACAAACTGCCAATTGAAACATTTTCCGCTGATGTCTACACTTCGTTTAGCTTTTAAATGTGGGGAGGGGCATTTGGCGCATCACAAGTCCTTCCGGCGTGTACGAAAAACTGGCAGATTTACTGTCAAATTCACACCACACAAAAGAGGTATCAGAAAGCAACTAGTCAAACGTGTCAGAATAATAAGGATCGTTCAAATGCTGTTCTACTTCTGCGCAGAGCTACATTCGTTGTCTGTATAGATTCTACACAACATGCAATGATCTCCTCAAAATCTGCCGGGCCTCCAGTTAAACATTGAGAATACGTATTTCACATAACGAATGCATGCGGAACATAGCCCCGCGAATTAAACGATGCTTTATCAGAATGGATCACATTGCGAAATAATTTAGACATCAATTTAGATTCATTCAAGCAGATAAATAAATATTTGCTAACCATTCAACAGCTGACTTTTTCCTAAAATTGTGGTTTGGTGAAAATTGGGCATAATTCGCTAGACTCGCCGTGTTGTTGGGTTGAGGTGAGGTATAGAGCAAGCTACGCACATGTTTTGGAAGTGTATACCTTAGATGCGGTGACGAAGCCCGTGAACATATGAATAAGGTTATTTATTGTTACTCGAAGTAAACTTAGTTTCCGTGTGGTACCAAATTAAAATCGTGAATTTTGTCAATACTTCTTAATTTAAATGTCTAACTCGTGGAACATTCCATCTACAACATCATTGCAGGCATCACACATGGTATGGTTTGTAATATGTAACGCTTCTTTTTTAATGCTTTCTCTTTTATAGACTTACAATTTTTTCGGTGTTTTCCGAGAATAATCACATTTTCTCGAATTTTCACGAATTTTACTGAATGTTAGTTGTAATTGTATATGCTCTTTAAATTCCAAAGAAAAACTGGGCTACTTTTCTCATGTCATACTAAAATGAAATGTACTCAATTCATGTCAGTTTGCGAATTGCCGATGGACAAACGAGACTTAACTTGTGAAGCAATTTGATGCTAGAACTAATCAAACCTCTTATCTTCTGCAACCCGTTTATTTGCCAGCGGAATTAGCTATTTCTGCTCGCACAACTCCTGGCACCGGAACTCTTGGTACCTCCCGAGTGCAACCGTGGCTGGACACCATGACGGCATGACACTAGACTAACGTCAGGATCATTGCCGTTGTTCTTTCATGATGTCATGATGCTGTTCCTTGCTTCCACGCAGCGAGTTGACAAAGCATATATCTGCACAAAGGATTATTGTTGCAGGCTCACTCGGGTCGAGTTGAGATTAAGATATTATTTGTTCATTGCAGGCAACAAACCTGATGGCAATGCCCCGTTGGTCCTTCAAACAAGGTGTCATAGAACAACAACTTACTGCAGATGAGCATAGACCACCCGAATCATTCTTTAAAGATAAGCTGAATTTAAGGAGGACGATTGCGTCATCCTGACAAGTCACGAATCAATAAACGAATCCTCTATACGATCCCTGCATGACCAAATGCAATAGCAGTCAGTACTGTATCAACATGCAAAAGCACGTCGATGCCTACTTGGGCACGATAGCTTGATATCTGACATTCCGATATCGTCCGTAACATAATATGGAATCTCAGTCAAAGCCATCGATGTACCATCCTGGGAAGACTGGCTTAGATATTACTCATTCATCCCGCCATGACCCCTCCAAATGTAACATCTAGTCTGTCCCATTACGCTGAGGCATGCCTGTACATTGCTAGTGTGTAGTAGAAAGAGCAATTCATCACTTCTGCAACACTGTCTATGGACATTGCAGTTCATTCCCTGGAGACTGCAAACGACTTACTATTTCGGTCGGATTGCTTTTATGTGAAACTCAAGGCTTATGAACTCTATTTCAATCGAAGTGCTGTGTGATCGAAGAAGCCAGGCACCGGGTAAAGGAAAGTGAAAAATCGAACATGCCCAATGATCTTCCATCACGACATGGGACCATTCAAGATAGGAAAATTTATGGGAATTCACAACGTCTTATCACAGCTTTTCTGCAGATGATACTGTTTTATGCTGGCACTGTAGGTCTGTGAGATTTATTAAGAAGTTGGAGATGGGCGCGCGGAGAAGACGTTGGTGTCTTATGCTCTTTGAACGAAAACATCGGCTGAATGCCACATTGATTGGCCTAATGATAATGATATGATGGAAGGTACCAGTTTTACCCGAACCTACCGTGTTTTTAGTTTTCTTGTACATATAGCGTCCAGAGTTAACAAGAATTCATGTTAGCCTTCTCAGCAAACGAGTCAAATTAACTTTCACCAAATGCCACTTAGCTAATGGCCAAGTTTGAAGGTCCACTACTTAGGACCATATTTATTGAATTTTTCTTGAAACATGACACTTCAGCTTCAGTAGCAATATATAAATGGCTTACATGCATTGTTATGATCGGCGCTGGCCATGGTCCTCTGTACTTCATATTGGTATCGCTCGAACACGATAACCATGTACATAGTTTGTCTCTAAAATGCAAGGGTTGCTAGGGGTATAGAGAATCACTATCCCGAATCGTTACATTTCCCTGATATATTACTATTTAGAAGATATATACTGCCCGTGCTTTATATCTTCAGTGTAGAAGTGGCGATGGCTAATCTTTTGCTAAATGGCTATACCATTACTCAAACAACGAAGTTTCATATGATGTTAATATCAAAATAATGTTTTCATTTTAACTACGTCAAGAAAATCAATTGATCATTGGAGGTCATGGAGACTGTCCAGCCAGAAACAGCAGCGACAGCTGGGTTAAATCGGTTCACTGAGAGTGTGAATATATTAAAGTAGGGGTATCATGGATTGCATAATTTGATAGAAGTCTTTTGAACACAAGTTAGACTCAAAGTAAACACTGCGATTCAGATTAAATGTCTTAGCAGTATCTAGTCTTTGATCGATGCCATATCAGAGGAGCGTATGCTCCGACACACAGTTCATCCACTATATACTATACTACATGTAAGAATTTATAACTAAAGACGTTCGATATCTTTCGTATTCGACAGTTCATCGATACTAATAAACCATCATCTAGTCATCACAAGGGCAGGTGAAATTAAATTTTTACAAAGTTATGCAACTGGTGAGGCGTTAGATAAGTTAAAGAACAAACGCTGGTTCAACGAAGTTACAAACATTGCCCGACACGGAAGTAACATTGTACCATCTTGTCCCCGACATTCTTGCATTATTGTATGTATCTAGACTTGTACTATAATAATGTCCCAAGATTGCCGCTCCATTTGACATGCTCTTCTCGATTAAATACAAGATCCTCACGTAACCTGGGGGCATACATCCGTACTGAGACACTTGATTAATTAAACGTATCTGGCTACATGGCACACAGTGAAGTACATCCCATTATAATGATAACGTGCAGTAAGGGTGAAAGATTGCACGCCATCATAGCATCAGCGCCGCTGTGATTTATCTCAAGAAGACATATTCTCATCAAGATTGCACAGTCTGGTTCGATGATGGATCATTATTCACCTAATCAGTGGATGATCTCGGAACGGAAAGTTTTTGATGTCAATTTTGTAAATGTGAACATGAATCGAAACATCTTGACCGTCCCGCAGAATTGGTTGAACGACTGTTCCGCCGTTGCTAGTTATCTAAATAGTGACCAAACCGAAACGAATGAACACTCGTTTTTTTCGGGTTTTAAAATGTAAATTCCTTGGTTTTAACCAAACACAAGGACTGTAGGGCCGTGGTTGTTTGAGGTGATAGGGGACATCCTGCACTAACATGCCATTCCAGTCGCTACGATAAACAACTCGAATTTTTAGTCCCAGCCTCATCCGAAATCCACCCCAGTTTGCAATCGCAGATTATATGCCCTGCGTTATGACAACAAAGACGACCCAATATGCACTAGCATCTAGCTGTGCAGAACATTCCATCAAATAAAGAAAATGGCATATGGTTATCGACTTTAGATCCGGGAGTTTCATATGTCTCAATCAATATCAATTATCAATTTCTACAGTCACGGAAGTTAATTTCATGGCTTGTAGGAAGGCTTGCCTTTGTGGCCTCCGGAAAGTGACGCCATGCTGTGGGGTCGATCTCTCTTCACGTGCCACTTTTTTTGCGAGAGATGGCAAAAGCTGGGATTAAATTTCTTCAGTAGTCATGCAGGGTCTTATGAAAACAGCCGTTTTCCTAATGATTGGTGAAGATGTAATGGGTTTATAGGAAGAGTCTTAAGTACGATTTTGATTGAGGAGTGCATACTAAATATTTTCTAGCTGATTCTGGTATAGATGTGATCAAAATAAAATGTCAAATGCTGTCACCCGATTTCTGTAGCAGTTTTTTTTCAAACCGCGCTGCTTTCGTTGGGCCACTGGATCGCTTCTGGGTATTTTTCAGCTATCATAAGTCCTGTAATAAAAGGATAGTACATATCATGCCCGACAATGTGATGGAATAATCCATGAGTACAACTGCGTGCATAGGCAGAAACAAAAAATCCAAAAGCAATTTACTCGCGTAATACCCATGGTGGCGTGATTACCCCACGAGCAGATTACAAAGTTGGGACAGCATGGTTTTTTCAATGCCTGGTAACTACCTTACATTGCCTTCGTGCCTTCAGTGCTTCAGGCAGGTGAACAAAGACGGATAAGGTATAGTTTGTAATGTTACCACCGTGTCAAATCCCTCTCTCCACATATATATATACTGGTGTGAACAAAGACGGTTCTAGGCCTATGAATATTACCACCATGTCAAGTAGAGAGGCACCCTTTTCTTGACATGGTGTTGTGAACAAAGACGGGTAAGTTTGTTGTTGTGATGTGACCACTTTGTCAAGTGGAGGAACACTCTTCCCTTTCTTAGTCAACAAATACAACAATGCGACACACACTCATTCCATACGTTTGTTCTAATCAAGGTTGAGAATTTATAATAGAATACAACCTGAAACGAAATCGATTCGTTATAATTGGTTCCGTTAAAACTGAATCTGTCAAGCCAATAAACGTCGAAGATTGTCTCGTTAATCATGAATGCACAGAAATTGCACCACGACAACGGCAATGGAACGTATAATACCCTGCTGCATCAACGAAGTCCCTGGGAATGCTAAGTGTGGTGTTGAAATGTATACGGATATTCTTTCATCGACAGATGCCAATTATCTCGATAGTTAGCACCGCCAGGTAGGATGTAATCAAGCGAGTCAAGTAGAAACCATCTTAGAAACCGACCGAATTGATCTTCTATCACTTTTTTCCCCTTCCCCTGCAACGGCAATTTATGCCGTTGTATGATCAACAACAAGTCTAATCAGAGGCAGAAATGTTCAAAAGGAGGAACGCCCCAATCTGTCTTTGCCGTACTCTGTGAGGAGTTGTGCACATGTATTTGCAAGGGTGAAGACATACATCGTATCTAGCATGAATGTATGAAACACCTTATTGTCAAACACGTTGCCAACACCCCTTAATAGCTTGTAACAACATTTTTGAAGTTATAGACGCCGCTATCTCTAGGTGATCTCAAACTTGTCCTCACCCACGTATGACTCATCCCATAAGGAACAAGCCTCGGTTATCCAGAATGTCGGCAACCAAATCCGTTACAACTTCACATCTGTGTTTCTATGGCCAATAAATCAGTTCTCAAACGAGCCCAATGGCAGATTCGGATGACCACAATCTTTGGGGAATAGATGTCGAGGATATGTCTATTATTTCTACAAGGCGCCAACGCGTTTCTTCTGATCGCAGTTTTTAAGGTAATTTCAAGAAGAGTTCTCCAAAAAGTTTGGCGACCTGCCGAGGGTTTTAAATGATTATGGCAGAGCCTCAACTATAATGATATAAATATTGAACCATTCCTCCTGGAGATGACGTTAAGTGGGTGTAGAATAGCAATATTTTAGTAGCATTTCCGTTCTTTCAAAGTTGCACGCTAGTCTACTGATCAAGGAGTGCATTACCATCGCAATGCATGCACAGAAGACAAGTTGACAGTTTCGGGTTGATTATATTTGCATATTTACAGAACCCGGGCATAGGGAAACCCCATGAAAGAGATAATATTGGTTAAAAGCTATATTCAGTCTTGAACGGGTAATTGGTGTGTTTGTGATCTTCGGATGAAAATGCACGCCCACCATGTTCATGCTCATATATGTCTTTACCACCTGACCTCATTATTGGAGATAGAATGTGCAAACACATTCGGATTCTCTACATTGCCACAGCGCCATACACATCTTCCGATCAGAAGAAGTCTACTGTGTTGGTCTTAAAAGCACTGGATTTTTCGGACTAGTTGGTCAGTGAGTGCCCAGACAGTGTGTAGATTATTCTCTTTGGTCATCACTGTCTTATTATCACCATGGCTGTATCACCGTTGCCACAGCAATACTATTTTCAGGCCTTTGAATTAACACCACGATCGGCAGAAGTAGGAACTTGAATTTGGTTACGCATGCACAGTCATGAGTGACCAAGGTGACAAAGCTGTTACCATTCACGAGCATGCGTAAGCGGATGCAAACTATGGAAATTTTGTTCGAAATTCAGCCGACCGCGGTGCTGATTGGTGTCCCTAAAGGAGTACTATCCGAGAATGCAACATCACTTAAATCACATCAGATCATAAGAAATGAGTTGACACAATTGATCTAATGCTCTCCCACCTCCCAACCGACACTAGTTCCACCAGAATTCCTTGGTAAATAGTTAAATCTAGGCTAGTAGATTCGTTCATGAAAGATTCATACGTAAGGCACTTATCGCGTTTGTCGAGGGATCGGAGACATCCAACATGGCTCACTGGTTAGTGGAGCGCGCCCCAGGCCGCTGAATTATTGAACGTACAGTCTCCCAGCATTTTAGTAGTTATCCGCAAGCTAATTCCCCCGATTTTTTTACCAGCTAACTTCATGTGACTTTGTTTTAAGGTTTCTGTATATAGAGATTTAGTTTAAAATGATACACCACATTGGCGAGCGTTCTACACCACATTGAAAATGTACAATGCACAAGTAAATCAAATAGAATTAAGATATCTAAATGTCTGAACTGCTACAACTAATGTTGGTTTGGGCCAGGTGCGGAACCGAGGCAGTGTGTGAGATTTTGATACTTTCAGGATTAGCATTGTCTGATCAAAACGCCAGTTCGATCCTAACTGCATAATACTGCCAACTGTTATAAACTTTTCAAAACACAGCACAGTTCGTCATGGAATGAGTATGTTACCAAAATATGTGTCACTTCGATTGACAAATCAAATGTATGGGTTATGGTCAGCACCAGCTGTCTGAAGACATCTTTAAAAATCTTAACTCAAAATGGAAACTTTTTGGCATGTTGATTTTAATCAGATATGTAGTATCCAATCCACGTTTTTCTACAACAAACATTCAACCACACAGTTATAACATGATAACATGGGCAAGGAATCGATTAATGTGTGTGTTTTATTTTTGTGGTTGAGTTAATGGATCATTAGCCAGATGAGATATTTGACTCAGAAGGCCCTCTGCGATTGTTTCTAACGGTTAATTCTTCTCAACTGATCTGATGATGATCTGGGGACGTCCCGTCACTGCTGCGCATCAGCAAAAGAAAAATCTTTCTACCACAGCAATGTCCCTTAAGAATAAGAATCTGCTGAGTCAATGAGGATAATAGCTGCGCTTGAAGCGTTATCATGTGTTGATTTGATGGACGATACTAAACGTGTATCTTTAGAGTCATAAACTTAGCAAAATTGGGGAGCTACGAAACGTAAGGAAGTATGGTTTGACCTCGCAGACATTTTACCATATCTTGCCACAGAGTGCATCTAACCAGGTTTGTTCGAAAATTATAGCGACGATGCAATTTGAAGTTTCTTATTCTGCTCATCTAGAATCTAGTAACCTCATGCCGCTGTAGAAGACAAAAATAGGTTTACAGCATTGCAATCATTTTGTATCTTTTTAATCAAAATTTGATGTCGGTGTGCCTCATCTCAGAGCACACTCCTGAAAAAAGAATAGAGTATTTTTACGTACATGTCAAGGCATCTTGCCAAAACATTTGGCACTGTGTTAACATGAACTAATCAATGCATGAATCACTCACAAGAAGCATACATGGCACTTTAGCACCATATGAAAATGTCATGATGAGCGGCTGATTATTCATTGTATAAAGAAATTAATCTAGAGAAAATACTGAGGGGATGCCCAGAACCATTAAATGTTTGAGAGGATATTACTCGAATAACACTTATAAGTAAACAAGTATCCTGGGATGGAGTCTAGGCTCCATACAATGGATTATTGGTCTTCTTTCTCGTTTTTCGTAGTGGTTTGAGTATCCCTTGGGTACCTTTTAGATGCTTCAATCCTCGGGCTCAAGTACTTAGACATTATCAATATATACACACTTGGGCACTAATAGTTTGAATCGGAGACCGGCATTTGCAATCCGTTCATGGCACAGTTATCATGAGTGAAAAACATTTGTACCGATTCAATTTCTCAGGCATTTTATATTACATTTGAGATAGCCAGATAAAAAGCGCCATGGACGGTATCAAAATGAAAAACTGATAAATCTGAAGTATTCCAATTACAGTCTCTGACATGTGTCTGAAGAGTTTAACCACAGCGTCAGAGTGATGGCTTCAAGTTGACTATCTGACTACTTTAGGTTTCTGGATCAGTGTTTGTCAGAGGGCAATTCTTGGAAGACCATCGTAATGGAAGCACTTAAGTGCCTAAGTACTTGACAGTGTATGATGCATTAAATTCGATTCAAGGAATGAGGGTCGGACATTACTAGCAGTGGGCGAAATCAGGCGTTTGCCTGGTCATGGTCAAAGTCAAATTTCAAACGTTGATAACTAGCTAGCCATTGGCGGAACAACTGGATAAGGTTGTCATGCTGCCACAGGCGAAATCATAAGATATTAGAAGAGATGGTCACTATGACCGAACTTTCCCCGTAGATTATTGGCATACACGTGCTCACATGCAGTTCTGATGAAAAATACTTCTATTAACAGTCACGCATAATGTATTCAATCTCAAAGCGGAAGAAAAAACCTTCTTCAGAACAATATATTTGCTCGTCAAATTCCCACCAGAAAAAAATAATTGCCCAACGGTGGTTTTAGCAATTGTTGATGTGTCTATCTCGGGACATCGCCTGCATATATTGCGAATAAAAAAAATTGATGGCTGGTCTCTTGTATTTCACTGCGGCATATACGTCAACTCCCAGGAACCCAAATCAATAAATGTACCTCATATATTTGTGCATCCCCAGCACAAGCATCAAATACATAAACCCATATAAGGTATTTCATCAAGATGAGGCATAGTTCACCGGATAGAAGGAGGTATTAAAATTATGCGGCCAATTTGTTATATTTAACACTTGAGGATGATTTACAAAATTGACACGTTCTTGCAAGTGCTGTCGAATCTGTTGTCGCACTATGGAAATCTAACTGGTTGTCAAGGAAACGGCAAATAGCAATCAATCGGATGCGCACCACTTCCGTCACTTCTCGCGATAATCCCATATCCACAATCGGGGATGGTGTTTTATTCGATGTTTACTTGAACTTGTTTGACTGAGAGGGCCAGCAGGTATTGTAGCAAACATGGCCAATGCTGGTTATCCATACCATATGTGTTACCCTGTAGATTTTAACAGAGGAATTGTCTATTCAACCTGTGCCTAGATAGTTTGGACCCCACCTTTATTTAGGGGAAGTTGTTTCCTCTTGTTTCTCTCTTGCAACTGTAATTGTTCGAAAAAAACACAAAGGTTTGCCCAAACGTATGGCTAGTAGCTTTGCGACAAGATCAAAAAAACTCAACGGGTACTTTGTTTCAAAATCCTATACGGCGGAAGGACTCGAACAGAAAGACGAGAGTGACTAGAGTTGGCGTTTTTCATATGCACTGTAGTTACGGAGACAACGTCTAACTTAACTTGTTTTGAATATCCAATACTTGTACTTCCTCTCAATTTTTTCAAAGAATTTGACATTTTACAACTTCGAAAGAAAGCCTTTACTTCAGTCACAAGATGCCGACTTAAACTTACCTGCAACGAGAAAAAATACAAAAAGACTAAATAATGGCAACTTGCATTAGATAACAATCAAATAACAACTGCATTTGTCAAGCTTGCTACCCAACTGTGGAGGCAAATATTATCATACCGGTCAAAGGATTATCATTATAACGGGTTTATCTGTGGAATATCAATGATCTTATAAGAGAGGTCAAATATAAATGCAGGTGGACTAGGCCTCGTTTGTCTGGTCTATAGGGTGCGATAATGAACTTAGTTTCCACACAAACAGCTCTTGATTGTCAACACTTCTTCTTATCAAGAAACAAGGTGATTAGACTGACAGGAGGAGGATCACACAGTTTGTTCTTCTTATAGCCCGCGACTCAACAGAAGCCAGGTTCCAGCATACATGGTTCCAACTACTGCTGATGTATTCATCATGGCCGTGCCTTGCATACACTTGTTTGATGAATGTAGTCATTTATCATGATTATTCTCAATGTTTTATATGGTGGGATGTGCCTCACCTTAAGTAGTCATTTTCGATCAATAGGGACATTGTTAGTTTAGTACGGAGATTGGAAGAGTCAGAGTTCTACGTGAAGGAATTCTGTATCAAAGTCGGCAGTCAGAAATCGCGTGAAATCGAGGTGTCTGATTCTTTCAGTTTTGGAGAAAGATTATTTTTTCAGGAACAAATACAATACTTGGTACGGGGGTGTTTGATTTGTGTTTCATATTATTATTTTCAACACGCAAAGTGTCGTCAATCAAGGGCGCAGAACCACATTTCATTTAAAAAAGGAAATTACACTGTCCCTTCGCCGTACAGCGGCAACGACCAAACACTACACCACATCGACTTCGAAATCGATGAAGCAGCATACAGATTTGAATTGTAATCTAAATGGCCACCTTGGGGCTACTATACTTAAATCGTCTGCTGTTTGCGTCTTAATTCTTAAACTGACGCCCTCAGGGAACCAAATATGAATTTCTAGGCATATTTGCATTTCACGATCCAAAATCTTATAAGGTCGTCCAACAACTGGAATATTTCTCAAAAGCATTGAAGAAAAATTGTATGGGGGTCTGCGGATCGGAAAGAAACAGATCTAGACATTTCATTGTTCATTAGGATATATATCACAACTATATTTTCACCAAGTTCAATACCATGGTTAGCAGCATGATCAATCGTAGACTGAATGCTATAACGTACAGTTAGTGACTTTCGTGTAGGTTGTTTTGAACAAATCACAATGGCCCTGAAATGCATGACAGTGATGGTGTATAATTTATGGAACCATTACACCATTGGTGCTGATCCTACCTGTTACCATTAGGACTCAATCGACAAGATCACCCCACAAGTCGTGTCTTAACTTTAAGTTTAATCACCAGCATTAATGAATGAGGTATCCACAGAGACGGTGAATAATGAAATGATTCCAGTCTGGCATGTCTGGCCCGCGTTTCATTGCGCTGAGACTGAAATAATCGGCTTATCCATCTTGATCAAGCATTAGGGAAATGGGTCTTTAGAGGAAAGGTGTGTGCCCTTTTCTACGCATTCGTAAGGCTCCGTATCCAAAAGCCGTTCCCTTGTGAACTTGTGGCATTGTCTCCGCGGAGTTTGTTCCCTAGTACAACCAATAGAACCGCCCAAAGCCCCAAAGAGTTTCATTCTGTGGCTGCAAGGCGTGTCGCAAGGTCACAAGCGAACACCGAACATGGGAAAAACTGTACATTAAGCGAACAGACTATGAATACGCAGCCTGAAGTAGGTACGATAACAAGGATAAATTCTTATCAATCGATGACCACTAACTCCAAATGTTTACCCCGTGGAATAAATAAACGTGGATATGTTAAAAACAGAAATATATAACCACAGTTTTCGTACGATAACCAGACGAAGATCATGTTAATAACGCACGGGTGTTCACTTCACTTTTCATATTTCGTTATTGTGAAAGCAATTTCAGTTTCGGATGGCAACCGCGTCTACACTGCCAATTGCATACAACAATCGAATTTGAAGCCACTGTTTCAACAATTTGAGAAACAAGGCTTGGAATAAAACACCGTGAATATTGCCTGTGGTGCTCCTGATAACACTAATGGAAAACCTGAATCTGACTGAAAAGGTCAATGAGAGCTTTGAGGGGTAATATTGGAGTCTATATAGGCAGCTTCTCAAAGCTTTATCACGAACCCGGCCAGAGGCACGGCATTGGATCTGAGGTAACCCTTATTTAATCAAGCCAGGTGAGATACACAACATGGCGCAAGATGCTGGCTGTTGGAACGCTGGAATTGACGTGATAAGGTCTCTGTTACGTTTAATACGATTTCTCATTGGCTAGCACTATGCCAAATGCTTAATCTTATTTCGTCTCATTTCGTCGAAGTCATGTGTTTGTGTGACCCACTCAGCTGGCCCCTGCTCTAGCCATTGATACTGTATCATCCATATCATCAACCATTTTGAAGAATATACAGAAACGTTTATCGCCGTACAAAGACTTAAAATGTACTTGAGACGCTTCGAACCCAACCCTTCAAAATACCGAGGACGCTTGTATCAAATCAAATGTAAGCAGCGTTAGTAAAGAAGATTTATTGGCCCAGGGTCTACCTCCATGTACAATAGATACCAAGGATAAGTAATATGGTATAGGCTGATGAAGGCAGTGCTACAAAACACTTCCATGAACCCAACATTGCTCCTTCATGATAACGCGAACAGAGAAAATGTTGTTCATCTCATATATAGTTTAAGGGAGAGAGAGGTCGACTTCAACTTAACGACGAGGGAATAAATTACCATTCTCTTAACTCTAATCTACCGCACGTCCAATTTTGATCAAGTGGAAATTGTTGAATTACTTAAAATCCGATGTAGATCATGTACCATTTGTCTGGCGCAGATTAAACGAGAGAGAAGCTTCCATGAACATAGGGAGATTGAAAAGCAGTGTTATTTCGACTACATGGGTACGAAATTGTGCTTTTAATGAGCTGTCGAGTTCAATGTTGTGAACAACCTGATCAATGGGGAGTCCCTGGTGATGTGGGGGGGGGGGGGTACACTTATATCTAACTTGTCGATTGTATGGGTACACGTGATAACTCAGGAATAGGAGTAGCAAGAATGGCAATGGCGAATGGCATCCTTAAACAATGACCTTCAATTCAAATGAATTGTACTTTGATCTACATTAACCATTGAATCCTAACAATAGAACTTTTATTCATTTTGTCTGAACTACTCACTTCGAAGATAGTCAGTTTCCAACCGATTGTTCAAAGCCAACGGAAAATCCAATAGAGAATCCAATACATTGCTAGATCTGGCGAACCCGCTCAAGCATTAGAAATAGATCTCAAAGATATCAGTAAACATGGAGATAACATGCCATCAGCTTCATAGCTCCATAAGAACAATTACATTGACTTTCAAATCAATCGGCTGGAAAATCGTGTGAGACAACTGAGTATTGGTGAATTATAATCAAAAAGTGGTCTCCATCTCATTTACATTTTCATTGGTTTCGTGTCAGACTTGCGGACATCACGCCAAGCTTTCTGAAGATTGCAATGGAGTATCATCGATACATGAGACGAGCAATATTACTTCTTATATACTTGGTATGTGCTATAGCAGCTGTGTATGACCCTAATTATGCACTGCTGGTATAGGTGTGGATTCGAATTATCAAAAACACTCCTGTCAGTTTTGAGTTTCTGAAACATTATTGTGCTTATATTCCCGACTAGAAACATAACAATACCCCATGGAATTCGAAATTTAATGAGGCCTACTAAAATTCTAACCATATGGCGTATATCATACAGTCTCCAGCAGCCTAACACACCATTATGGATCTAGGTCCCGCACCTGCAAGTAAACATGTATGTTAGGACCGTTAAGACTGTCTCATTCGTTGATACCAATGGTGGGAGATTTACTCAAGAATCTAACTTGAAGTATTTCAAGTCGATTTTAAAACGCCAGAAAGACATCACTACAATTGATATGGCAGAAGAATCGAATGCAGTGCCTTCGAAGGATGAAGTTTGCACCTTTTGTTCCTACCGGGGTCTCGAGACAAAAGCGGAATTCTTTTGCGATAGCTGCAGCGATGCATTATACTGTCAAGCATGCGCAACATCCCATAAGAAGATACCACGTTTCAAAAGTCACGATGTGAAGCCACTGGTTGCATTTTTTCGACACAGACGCTGTGACATTCATGGAGGTCGAGATATGAAACTCCTCTGTATGGGTTGTGACCGACCAGTCTGTGAGATTTGCGCTGGTGTAGATCACTCTGACCATGAGCTGGTCGACATAGGGGGTGTAATGAAACAAATATCAGACACTTTCGAGCCACTAAACGATGCCAAGCTAAAGGTATCAGCTATTCAAGAGGAACTGCAAGATATTCGGAAGAGAGAGGAGGGAGTCTTCGCACTGGTAAAGGAACAAGCAGAATTGATCATTGATGAGGTCCGCAAAAGAAGGGACCAACTAGTTTCAGAAATAATGTCGAACGCAGCAGGAGCGAAGATGAGCATGGAAATGGCCAACCTTGGTAAAAGTATTGAAGAGGTAATGAAGCAAAGTCAAGACATTTTTGCGACCGGTGTAAACAATGTACAGCAATTTCAAGCCGCAGCCAGTATAAATGATACTTTGACCGAAACCAGATTGGATGCTGAAAGGAATATTGGAATCATGATAAAGAACATGAAAATCACATCAGTTCCAAGATTTAGCCCGGAGAAAGACATGACCTTGGGGAAGCTGGACTCCGTGGATATGGATATTATCGTCACGAACGCGGACCCAGTCAAGCTGCAATTAGGTGGCACATATCGGAGACATCCTTGCTACAGGATACCTAAAGCAGTTATGTTCATGCAGGAACGAGGAAACGAAACTCAAAAAGAGGTGGCATTCTTGGAACAGCAGGACAAACGTGGCGAACTAAGAATGGCGATTACAGAAGGTGGAAAACTGGCCGAATGGCGACGATCTGTTGACAAGGCAGTCGATCTGATTATCAACACTGATGAGAAATTGGTTATATTGTGTAACGGACAGAAAAATCGCGAGTACGTTCCATGCGTTAAAATCTACAATGGAAATGGGGGATACCATTCTTCAAAATGGCTAAGTGGCCTCCCACACGTGCGAGGAAAAACGGCTTTGTCATTAGCACAAACCAAATCTGGAAACTACGTGGTTCTCTGTAAGTATTATCCAAGTCGATATTCTATCTACTTGCTCAATTCCGATTTCACAATGTTGGTAGGCCCGATTAACTTGGATACTGAGGTGACGAATTTGATACAGGATGGTGGGCTGAAGATTCGGTGCCCAGGATCTACGGATATGTTACTCATCCAAGATGGAAAAGGTGAACAAATAATAGCACTTTCTTTGCAAGTCCGACATGGCTCGCTGGAATATTTCCATAATGGGTCAGCGGGAGACCTTGTGCATTTTTTGAAGGAGATGCGTCCGATACTACCACCGATTCAAGGCTACTATATTCTAGATATGTGCTGCGACGGCGGTAAGGTTTACCTGTGCATCAAGAGACAAAACCGCACCAGGCGGTCACCTGAAGCAGGTCCCCTCCTATTCTATGAGGCAAGGTTCACAGCTAACAAGTGGGTATTCACATCCATTCCAGTTTTTGATCCGACTGGTAGGTCGTTTGGCCAGGTGGAGAGGGAAGAGTTGCTTCATCTTGGAGTGCGACAGGCCACCTTGATGTGCTTGCTGTACAGCCCGATTCCTCTAACGGAACTGAAGGAAAAGCGAGATCCAGGAATGTATGTTACTTGGTACCAAGGCAAGCTGCCTTGAATGAATTGTCATGATATTAGCATGTTAAGAATTCAAGCTGTTGTCAAGTATAGGCGTCAACAAGAGGACAAAAATATAGGTCGTCTCATGACATTCAATGGTAATTGGGCAGAGGCAGTTTTAGTTTCATTTTATATACTATATCATACATAAATAATGTGTAGCATTATAGTGCGAAAGCGTGTAAAGATGGGCGTCAAATATTAGAAACGGTAATGGAATGAATTCGTTTTACAAAACTAGTGTATTCATGTAGCTAGCAGAACGCTTTGCACTAAAGTTAAAACACTCTTCGATTTTACATTAACCTAGTTAACAGGTGAACCTTTTCAAAGAATGTGTCCACCTGGAAGAAATCAAACTTTCCGAAGTGTAAGGCTGGCAGGCGTATTCTGTCGATCTAGCGTAACTGGAGCCCTCAAAGTAGTCCCAATTATAAGGTGTTATGTTATAATATTGGTATGTAGAGCAGCGCACATTGTGTTATTGCCCTATCTACTACTACAATGGCCAGGTGCATCCAATCCGATGGTACGTGTACTCCAGCTACTTTTTTTTGCAAGCAACACTCTACAACCGTCACCAGATTTGAATCAGACGATCAAAGATGGTATGATTGTAATTGAAATTCAAAACTCCACTCGGTTACAAATTTGATTTCCCCAGTGCTTAGACTGATGACAATCACACCAATTAGTCGCAACGCACATATCAAATGTCAAGACTATTAATTCCAGTGCAATTAACGTTTCGATTTCGTCTCTTTAATGTAGTTTTCTTGTCGAGTGTAAAGCTTAGTGCATGTTTACTGTTTGACTCAGGCTGAACACAGTACACGTCATTGATATCTTGACGAATAAATGCTTTAAACGTGTAAGCCATGTTCTTGCTGAATAAAAAGGTAGTGGATGTAGAAGCAGTGTTCCTTTTTGCATATGGTATATATATGTGCATATAGCCTTGTTACTAGCTGCATTGATAACATTGAAAAAAACCCCGAATGAGACCAGCTACGGCAAATAAAATCCACAACCATGAATCTGAATCTGAATGCATGATATGCCTTTCTATTGGAGTGATTTTCCCATGCATTATTATTCACCTAAATAAGACCGTCGATCATGAATTTCTCTTAATATCTCCGCATATTATCAAACATGCCTTTTTCATCATGTCTGCGTTGACGGGACATCCCGCAATCAAGCCAAATAGCGGGAGGACAAGTATCCATTATTCAGTTATGGCGTCAATTGAATCATGGGTGCCTGCGCTAGTTCCCCTGGCCATGCTGAATCTGTTATCAGCAGCTGTGGAGCCAGAGGTTAACTGCGGCACAAGGTTCCATTTCCATTGATCGGCCAGTGCCCGGAGCGGCCCCAGGCATAGGGGAATAAGTGGTGAGATCAACTGATATATCGCTGACGTTGCGCCAGTAGCGATGAGACAAGATAGGTTGACGAACCTTATGGAATATTATCAACTTAAGTCCTTGGAGTGTCTTCTTCACTCTTAAGACTTCCTTAAATCAACGAATGAATCACTCTGAATATCGAGAATGCCTCTGCAGACACAGGCGTTAGTTTCTCCATCGTCCACTGTTGAATGAAAGCATGCTCTCGCGCGGCTTGGCTAGATATCCATGGAAACACGAAGTTCGTTGAGATGACCAGGTGATATCAATGAAGGTCACGCCAGTATAGCAATATGAATGTCGCCTGTTCCCATTATCTGCTTCAAATTGAATCTATCTCACGATGTTTCCGAAGGCATCGCAAGCAAAATAGACACAGTCGCTGTTGAGTAAACATCTCCAAGAGGTAATACAACTTGAAAAGAAGAGCAGTGTCAGTTACAGCAAGTGGAGTTATAGAAAATGTAAGAACAGAAAACGTGTCGGCCCTATGCTTTTCAATGAGTAGCCCTCCGAGTTCCGGTGTTAAGTTGGACAATTTGTGGGCTATCTGATAATGAGTGAATTGCATATAACATCGAAATTTATGATTCCTTAAATTGACCTTTATGTCTCCCACTAATCGCAGGATCCTCGCTGCCCGGTGTTATGTTAAGCCGTAATAGTATAGAATTCTCACGCCGTACACTTCAATCTAAAGGATAGAGTACTGCATGAGAGTACATGTACATGTCAAGAAATCGTCTGGAAATGTGAAGACCCGTCCACCCTGCGGAAGATTGAAAATGTCTTCATGATTAGATCTATATAGTATATTATTTTACGAGAATCTCCGCCAAAGCATCTGGCAAAGTATCCAGCCTAAGCCAGGCAACGCAGCGTTATCTCAGCCTTTGAGCTTCTAATGTCCATAAATCGCGCAGTCATACGTCTACGGATCCATAGCCTTACAATAGCATGCATTGGCCGCTTTAGAGTAAAATGGACCTATGTAAACAGTGAGTGACAGGTATCTTACTTTATCTTCTTCAGATAATGAGAAGAAGTTCTTGTAGAGGTCTGTCTAATCTTTTGTACTTTTTTCTCCCAATGATCCTCTAGGTATTGAACATGTTTTCTGCTTCTAGAGGCCGGTAAACCGGATATTCAAGTCCTGACGCTCTGAAGCTCTTTGAGATAGTGATGACTTATAACCAGTGAGATAATTCTTACTCTCGGCTTAGCATAGGGTACAAGCAACAGCCTTCGACTTTGCCAACTGCGCGGACCTACAATCTGATCACACAGGAGCTAGGCAGTCTGGCTTTGCGCACAGTCCAAAGAGAGAACCTATCAATGCATTCTCGCAGGGAATATATAGGAACAGCGTCTGATATCCTCTTCCAGTGCCTCAACTGAAGACCAACTGTCACAACAAAGGCATACCGGTAATCAGGTTAATAATCTTGACTCGCTGAGTGCCTGGTTGTTGCGGGTGTCTACACGCCACATCTCCTTCAAATTGTCATCTATACAGGCCGCTCCCAAGATGTGACTCTGTGATGTTTGTAGAATCATTCACGGTATTCATTCGCATACCCTAGCGGCATGGAAGAAAACGAGAAAGGGAATGACGAAGGGGAATGAGAAGGCAGACCAGCTCGACAATAAAGGAAGGAAAAGGAAAAAGCGACCTGCCCCTTACCGACAAGAAGGCAAAAGCAAACACCTATTGCGTATTTGAACAAGTGGAAGGATGAGAACCCGGTACATGATGCACCGTTGGAAACGACATTTACCAGGTTTTTGGAGACAGAGAATTGCTCTGAAAACAGATGAATCTATCAACATATCGAGAGTGACTGTCTAGCGAACACAAGATTACCGTGCATGTCAGGAGTCACCTTAATGAAAGAAGACTCAGATATGAATGAACTAAAGCTCTGACCATGTGTATCCCTCAGCATGCAAAGTAATAGGGGTTCCTGGCTTTAACCTGTGGAGGGATCACGCTTACGGCGACGAGGCATTGGCAAGTGACTGTTGGTAAGATAATATAAGATGCCAGTCATAGATAACCAAAGCACCGTGATCTCAATCTACATACAAACTCGGTTATGTTGCTGATCAGTAAGTTGACATCTCCGAGATGAAAACAATTAACACTGAATATAGAGGGACTTGATCTGTTGTATTGACCATGATGATAATCATCATTAGATGTCAATCAGTCTGTATAGAAATCGAATCTAATACCTATTATGAATCAATACTAACAACATCATTACGGCTGTTGCCATGATTTTGAGCTATTTTTATGACAACATGCACGATCATCGATGATAAAAACTAGTGATGGGTTAACATGCTTTTTATCATAACTGCTGAATTTGGATAGTTATTGAAATAACAACCAAGATGATGTGACCCGATAAAGTCATAAACTTGAGGGAAACATAGACACGTTGGAGGAAACTGTGTGGCTTTTAATGCAAATATCTCAGGAAAACACAGGAGACAGAATGAATTTTAACATTACGGTAAACCGTTTTGGCTGTCCTACCCGAAAGCTACATATCAGAGTCGTAATATGTGACATCATCAAACAGAAACAAACTATTATTGGGCTTGTATTTTTGGCTTTGGTCAGGACCACCTTTACGAATGATCTGATCGCGCAAGATGAGCTTCAAAGGACAATGCGATGCCTGGGCCGAATGCATACTGGTGCTCCGTATTGCCATATTAATCAGCAAAGTTCGAGCAACAGATTGGGAACAACCACCTGTAGATTGCAGGCAAAAGATAAATTATTTTTGTTTTTCTCTCATCAAAATCCGGGAGTGCATTGGGTTCATCAGAGCATTATCGATTGCACTTCCAAGCAACGTGAACACATGTACCGAAACCTTCATGAATATGAGGGAACGTGTACTGCAACGTTTAATTGAGACTTGTTTCATTTTCCAGGGTCCTGATGACAGCTCCAATATTGACAGGCCTTGGGCAATAAAGAAACTGATGTGTTTAAAGCCTATCGGGAATATACATGAGCACATGTCATGCATGTGTGTCATGACACTTTGGTATTTGAAATACGGTATCCGTGCTCGTTTAGTTGGCATTTGTTTCACTGCGTCACCTTCATAAAATAATTGCCACAGTCATATTTTCTACTTTTGAGAAAAATGGAAAAGAAATATTCATTCCCTAATTCATTCAAATTTATTTTATAGCTATCTAAGGATAACATGTTTAAACATGACAATGAACACGCAATTGATGATATGTCTTACTGGTGTTAAACAACGGATCAAGATGACTTAGGCAGTTTTGACAAATACCCAAATGCGAGTCAGGCAGTTTTATATCTGACTTAGGCAATTTGATTTCTGAAAGCAATAAGTAAATCTGCCTAAGTTCCAAGCGTGACTTAGGCAGTTATTCCATTGACCTTCCTACACACCAGGAGATGAGACATTGAGTTAAGCACTTTTACGACAGGTAACTGTTATGGTAAAGAGCTGACTTAGGCGAAAATATCAATTTGGCCAAAAAAAGGACTTTGGCATTTATGTGATGAGGGTGATGACTGGATATCATATTAGAGCCTTCTGTTGTGAGCGAAAGCAGCTACGCAGTGCTTTCTAAAATTATGTTGCATGCAGCTTGTTAATTGCCTTTTGCATAAAACATGATGCAATTAATGGAAGTTTTTTTATGTCATTGCATAATGTGTGTTGAGGCGTTTTTATGATATCTAACATCCCCGGGCAATGATGAGACAAAGGGACTCTGAAATCTACTATTTTCAGCCACTGGTTTCTTTAGTTAAGCACATTTCAACCCAAACGAGCTAGACTCAGTCACTTCACTATCACTGTAGTTAGATCTAAAAGTGATTAAATTTGCTGGGTCCTTGCAAGGCTTAGCATTGGTGAAAAAAGCATTGATTTCGGTTTTCTATTTGTGAGATATAGCACTTAGTATTCATTCTGCTGAATTCTTGCTCCCTTGGCAGATGCAATATACATGATGAAGCCGCTCGATATATACAAACGACACCATTAATAGTATACATTGAAAAACTTGAATTTCATGAATTTAGAGTAGATCATCTGAATGTATTGTCTCCATAACTTATAAATCCATTTGCAATACTACACATTTGCGTTGCGTTGCTCGTATAATATCCTGGTCTGTGCCTACATGTATGCGAACGAAGAACCTAAAGGCCAGTTTATTTTTCAGCAAGTTGTATTTTCATGAGACTTATGCATCTGTTCTAGACATCTCTACATCTAGCAACGGGAGAACCAAATTGCTCTTTTAAGCATGAACGGAAATGCCGCATGATATTTTTCATTTGTGGGTTTTTTGCACAGTTCTTATGTAAGCAAAAACGGAATTTGTTTTGTGTCTATAACCTATTTCAACCATTTTTCAGTATTTAATCAAACCTAAAACTTCAAGAACAAAACGTACTATCTTTAAACTGCATGAGAAGACATACCACATGTAGCAAAGTTAGCAGCGGCTTACATTGTGAGATGATTCCGATAAATCCTACATATCATCTTAGGAGCCAAAGATGATATCCCCAGTGACAAGAGTCGTGAGTGTTCTTCCACGTTCCTGAATATAACTGTGACTCAAGGGACAAAAGTAACTGGAGCTATACGGTCTTAAATGCATTGTTCATTGCGGGGAGGGGGGGGGGGGGGTGACTGTCTATCTACACCTACAGAAACAGATGCTCACGCTTTATCTTTATCTTTATACACAGTGGTCAGGAGGGTGCAAGCTATTCAACCGACTAGGTCATGGGAACTGGATAAAGTTTGCTAGAAGGTGGTGTGCCGCTAAAACCTTGCGAAAAGCCATGCAATGCCTCTCAAAAGAATATACCGATTTAATACACTCTTAGTAGTCCTCATTTTAAGCACAGTTCGATGTTGATGACAGTGGAGGCCTCTTGGCAACAAATAACCTTCCCTAACATATCATGTCGTCATTTAGTTAGCGAGCTGTTTGATAGTATCAAGGAGTAAATTCACGTATCCAAATTCAATCAAACGCAAAAAGCTCTTGATCTTCAAACCAAGTATGCTAGTGACGGTGTGATAGTATACGTGATCAAGGGCCATCAATCATCTACGAATCAATTCCAGCCTAGAAATCAGTTTCATAAATAGAACAAAATCCATATTTGTAAATTTTGAAGCCAGCGCCACACTTAACTTGGTGAGATAGTCCTACTAATATAGATAATCTGTACAAGCACTGCAAACAGATGTCGTTATCATTGATGACTTGCATTCTGGACCATATTCTTCATTCATTCTACCATAGTGAATGACACGGGGGAAAATCTACTATTGACAAAAAGAGGCTTTCCATCGAGCATGCAGTCGTGACTATGAATAAGGGAGAAATTAACCTTAGCTGAAAAGTGGGAGGAAGAGACACGGTCTGGAATACGTCGATGAGAGGACAGTACATACTCTACATGGCTGGGTATGTGTGATACGCTTGTGTTATATGGTGTGTTCTTCAGGTGTACAGGGAATAGATGATGATGTATTCCAATATACCAACATCTGATCTGTTCTAGTGTTGTTAATCCATTGAATACGAACCCGCCTCAGTGTTCTAACCCATGCAGTCTCTGCAATCATTCACAACTTACAAGGTCCACAGACTCATCTAATAATGAATACCATTCCTACTCAAATTAGTAGTACGCCAGAGTAATTCGATTGAATGATACTGGAGATGCATGCATTGCCACTTTCTATTAATCATTTCAGATAAGACAAAGGTATTGACAGATTCTGCCACTCAGCTACTAGTGAACGCAGTCATCTTTAGTTACTGCTTCATTAAGTGAAGAGAAGCGGAAGGCGAGGCGTAATTTGTCAAAGTGTCTCGTAGCAAAGCTAGCCATATAGATGTGGATACTGATTTGAGAGTCCTTAACTTTGAGAACTGAGTCCAGGAGAAATTGGTTACGGAATGATATAAAATGTTGTTGGCATGGACATGTACATATTGTACTCCATGTTCATTGCTTGGCTTAAATGAAGAATTATGTAAAGGAATTTCAGCAGTACACTTAATTTTGTATTCAAAGATGTGATCGTATGCCAGTGTGTAAGGTCATCGTTAAAAATAATCCAGCACCCAATGTGGATACTTCTTCAGCGGGATGTGCAGACTGGTTTTAATGTAAATTCAGTGTCACACTGAGGTCAAGATTTTGGATTGGCCTTGTCAGACTGTACGGTGTTAATTTCATGTCTACCAACTGATTACGGTTCTCAAAATAAAGTACTAAGTTATAAAAAGCCTCATCACGGCCCTGTACGTGTTCACCTATTCCTATGATAGCTGTGTGCATATTCATCAAGTGGCCCCATAAAGCACCGGTTCACAAGATGAAAGTGGATTCTGCCCTATAGCGACCGTCACAAAAAGATACGCAACCAGCTTCCAATTAGAGACAATCTGGATTATGGTACGGGAAGCCAGATATGCAGTGCACTACACTACGGATGTGTACATTGGTAGGCTAGGCGATTTCTGAATGGAGCTGTCAGGCTGTACGATGCAGTTTGATCTATTGACGACGCTGAAGACGGATTCAGATGTTGTCAAGTGTTATTAATTGCCCAGTCCTGCAGCGCACTTGTGCATTCTAGCACGTGAAAGTGTGAATTAATTGACAGTTTTCTGCCAGTAGTTCAGGGCTTAAGCAGTGTGGGTAACACATTAAGTCAACTTCAACTCGTTAAGGGGTTGATTGGACCTCGAAGGGCACAGAGCTATCAATATCTTCTCAACAACAATTTGACCGCATCGCGAATTATGTTCGAAATCAGATTTTAACACAACAGAAGAAAGTGATGGCTGTAAGAACGTAAAATGCGAATGGAACATCCTTCACATTTTTTTCCAAACGTTATTACGTATAGGTAATTACATATAGTTCGTTCATAAATACAGATGAAGTTGATGGTATTATAAATGCTAAGGTGTTCATTGTATCAACATCGCATTATATAGTTGGTCCGACTGGTATCATATTTGTTCGGAACTGAAACGAGACATGGATGTAAGATCGGGTTTCACTTACAGGGAGCGTTCGTTTTTATATTGAGCATCATACCTGCAGTATATTAAGAGCACCATGTAGTCGCTACATACGCTACTGTCCAAATATACTACGAACAATTGTATCAGTACGAAAAATCAGTTGAGCTGATAAAAATTCCGCCATGCAGCTCTGGCAGACGGGACCCCTAAAGTGATAACTATGAATCATTGACTACCAAATGGCTAGTTAATGTCACTCGATATGAGCAAATACATACGTATTCAGTATCATACAATTGACAGAACTCTCAGAGAAATCTAGAAGATTGGTATTCAAATGTCGACGGTTCATGTCTATTTGATCTGGTGTAGAGAGTTATATAAATGATAGACGCTGAAACGCCTGAACACACTCTTATGTACGGTTCTCTGAACTATATCATTTTCGGTGGATTTTGTTAAATATTATCAGATTACAGAGAGCACGTCTCATGCTATCACTTGATGAATACAGTTGGAGAAAAAAACCCGGTGAATTTGAATTAACCCTCTGGATGGTGATTTGTCCTTATATACATCCGTTTAAGGCAGAAGGGATGTTTCCGTCAGTCAAGGCTCTTGATGATGTGAATTACTATTTGAACAAGTTAATTTTTTTAAATGCCACTCTACCTTGTTTAACACAGTCAAAAACTGTTTGCTAGACGTCATTGTATTTCTCATAATTCAGGTAAGGAGTGCCAACCCACAAAATGCAACCTACACAGTGTGTAGATAAAGATGAAACACTAACCCTTTACTAACCACCTTAATGTTACCCCAAATTGGTTAATAAGGCTATAGGTCGCGCTCTCCTATTATCTGTATTACATACAGAATCCGACGAGCATTCCTTGGGGGCACAATCATGCTAACAAATCACCATCTCCAAATCTAATTTGTCAACTAATGCGTGTCATCAAATGACAATTATATTATCGGTTCTCTCCTATTTTTTCTGCGACTAGATCACTTTTTAAATTGCTTCTCATATGATAGCTGATTGGGAAAGAAATTGGCTTCAACAGTTTTGAATTTATGGATAAATCAACCCGCTGATTTCAAATTGATTAACCATCAACGTCATCCCCATAGACGGTGAAACATGAATACACTGTGCGACTAAATTGAATTGACATGAGTCATATTACTGAGTTTCAGTATAGAATATTTCTCATCAGTCAGTTTTCAATATCCTCGCAGTAAAAGTCGTTTGTGCAATCTGTGAGTTCGACAATCTTATTAAAAGCCAGCGACACAAACGATGCGTGAATATTTTCAGGATACTTAAAACCAGCACCAGCACAGTCTTATTTGATAATTTACTTCTAATGCTGAGAATGTTCGCATAATCTTTCTCGAACACTAAGCTTGTTGCAGTTGCCATGGATTACTGCATGGCTCTCACCATGCAGTGCACACGATGCGAAAATCACTTAAACGAACATGCTATTGAGTTGTCCCCATTCCGTATTTATGTCAACCTCAAGAACAGTCAGGATCATCCTGTTTTTGTTAGCACAACATCGCATCTCCATCAATAGACGTTTTCATAAAAAAATAAATGATGCGACACAGCAAAAACGTGGGCGTTTCCAATATCGGAGAACGCAAATCAATCTGTCACACTAAAAGTGTAAAAGTATTGTACTGATCACTAGTAAATAGGTGCCGCTGAATTTCATCACCATCGCCATCATCATCTGCCTTCAACCTGTTTGGCCAGGATGCTTCTTCACAGTTTGAAAAGCATTTGCACCTTCGTCATCTGAAAGTCCAACCTTTACATACAACCTTTTCCGAAGAAAATGGATAAACAAGGGGCTTTCTACTGTTGTTACATCCACAGATAATGTTCTCCACATTGCTTAACCCCAGCAAATAGAAATTCCAATTTCAATTCCAAACGTCTTTCTCAACTCATAAACCTTGCTCTGAACATTCAGGAATATAAGCTGATATACAGTGTACAGACAGAAAGGAATACGTCTCAAGGAACGCTCTTTACATTACTTGACCTTGTTGCAAACCACGCAATATTGATAAACAAACCGTGCCATGTTGAAAAAGACGCAAATTGGAAATAGTCTCGGGTTTCTGCGGAACATATTGGTCCGTGCGTATAGGCGCAGAATGTCATCGAAGATCATTTGACATGTGAAATGTCGATATTTGAGGTACACGTGGATGCAGGGGCATCCCCGAGCAAGTGTGGAGGTAATCAGTGAGCCGAAAACCTCATGGCTACCATAAATTTTAATCTAAGACCGAAATGTTATAAAAAAACGTGCTTCGTGCGTAGAACAGGATAGACAGTGAATAGCGTAATCTCAAGATGAAAATGTCATTGTTCACAGTTTTCGAGAATGTTACAATATTGTGACATCCTCATCATTTCGAAAGCCAATTATTACATGCACTCGGAACATGAATAGCTTGTCATAGCGATCACATTTTGCTGTTCTCTAAAATGCATTTCGGAGCCATTGACAAACAACTTCATATGCCAATACACAACCACACATGCTGGCTACATTATTGTAATGGAGTTTGTTCTCACTATATGATCAAGTGGACGCTTTTAAAGCATATGTGCATTGTGTCAAGATGTAAAACGAAAACATCCCCGCTTGGCGACAAAGGATTTCATCGATATACTTTGCTATGAAATCTCCTGTCACGTACAACAATACATTTGAACGTTGCTGAGCATTGTTGTGGAGTATGCAGTGGATAATCTGTAAACATGCACGTAACGGAAGCTTTATGGTGCTTTGTTCGAATTTGAAAACTCTCGACGTTCCATCTGACATGTCTATTTTAAATTGATAAGGTAGAAATACGAAGTAGCCATAATTTAGTTTCAGGTGTATTTTGGTACTACATTCACGTGTATAATCCACCAAACTGTACATGTAGTATTTAAAACGTTCGATTTAATATGTTGATGATTTTTAAGCGATCATTTGTCAAGTGGCACATCAGTATTTTGGAATATTTAGCACTATTGACAATTATTAATTTTAATAGATTTGCCGACAGTCATGTTTTGTTTTTTAAACATAATTAATAGCTTGATTCTCCGAAGTTGTACACCTTAGAATGAGCTTGAATTGAACTAACATTTCTTTGTGCAAAGAACCTTGAAGTGAATCATTATCTTTGAATATGCACGAAGTTGCAGACGTTGCCACCAATGGTTATACTTTGGTGAGTATTTCATTTTTGATCCGATCATCATTGGTTTGATTCTAGTGACCGAATCTAAGATCAACTTGGGTTTTATTAAGGGAAAGTACTTTAAATTCAGACCATTGATGAACATGAAGTACCTCACACCTATTGGAACAAATATACCATGTTTTACCAGACGAAATGAGATTTGTGCTGCAGCCGAATATAGATTCTAGAGCAATAGTATAGCATGTCGAGCTTGCAACGAAATCAACCAATTTCGTGCATACAATGCACGGTGTAGAAGACCTTAGTTATATCCGCGGTGCAATTTTTCACGACTGATGAGCAACGCAGATTGGTCATATATGTGCCAAAGCGATTCGTACTAGGCAGAGAGATAGACCATTAACACGGTGTAATCGGGCGGAGAAGGTTGCAGATCGAGCTGGTCTGAACGATGGGAAGCTATGCTAGACATGAATGTGAACGACTGTGTGTTAAGTGATTGATATATTACCAGTTTTAGCCTTGTAGATTAACAATTAATGGGAAAATTTGCTGACGTGCTCTCGATTCATTATAAATGAGGAAGTTATCGGGTATGAATGCTGACAATCCGACTTGAAATTATCAGAAGTATATTTTGAAGAAGAAAGAAAACTACATGTACTAGCTTTCAGTCAGCTTAAAAGATGTTTAGTGCACAATGATCTGATTATGAAGCCTCAAAAAGAGCAAGGGGAAGTTAAATAGTTAAGATAAGCATGATATGTTTAATTGCCAGCATCGATTAGTCTCACTAGCCCTTAAAGGGGTACGCTGTTCGTGTTAAGTTCATTCGTAGTTAAATTTACATTCAGTGCGAATTTAGAATTTAGAATAAGAAATTTTTACTTTAATGTTTTCAATTTCTGAGTGAACCGGTTACTTATTACATGGTGGAGATATTGGACGAACAGAAACACAAAAAGTAAAAATAACGCTGAAAGTCCAAGTTAAAAAATATATTTTAGAAAAAACCGACAGTACAAATACAATACAAATCAATACGGTACATACGAAATTAATGACAGTTCGAAATAATAAGTTCCGTCGGTCCTACCGACACATCATAGTTCTCCCGATGTAGAATCTCTATTTAGCGACCTCTCAGCAGGCTCTGAAACAAAAGCAGGCAGAAGGCAGAAGCAAAACGCAATTTCCACCGAACTTGACAAAATGTCGATACACGACAACCATTACCGGTACTTCGACAAACAGTCGAGCACTCTCCAAACAGCGGCAGCAATGCCAAGATGGACTAACACACAGCTAATCCCCGTACACAGTAAGATTCAGTGGCGCAGTAATGGCCAGATAGGCCAGCCCACAGATAATCAAAAGCGTCCCCCGCACACAGCAGGATTCGGTGGGAGCAATGCCAAGATAGACAAGCACACACAGCTCGTCCTCGTATTCCCCGCACACAGCAGGATTCGCTGGCAGCAATGTCAAAATAGACAAGCACACAGCTAGTCATCAATCCCCGCACAAAACAGGATTCGATGGCACAGCATTGCCAAGAGAGATCAGCCCGCAGCTTGACCTGAAATTCTCCGCACTCAGCAGGATTAGGTGGCCAACTAAGGTGGCAGCAATGCCAAGATCGACCAGCACACAGCTTGACCTGAAAGTGTATGCACCCAGCAGGATTCGGTGGCAGCAATGCCAAGATAGACCAGCACACAGCTTGACCTGAAAGTGTATGTACCCAGCAGGATTCGGTGGCAGCAACGCCAAGATAGTCCAGCACATAGCTTGACCTGAAAGTGTATGTACCCAGCAGGATTCGGTGGCAGCAATGCCAAGATAGACCAGCACACAGCTTGACCTGAAAGTGTATGTACCCAGCAGGATTCGGTGGCAGCAATGCCAAGATAGACCAGCACACAACTAGTCCTAAAAGATCGCGTAGACAGGAGGATACGAAAGCAGCATCAATGCAAACACAGAACAGCACACGGCTAATCCGAAGCGTCCTCGCAAACAGCAGGATCTGGTTGCAGCAATGCCAAGATAGAACAAAGGTAGTCCTAAAAGTTCCCGCACACAAGAGAATCTGGTGGCAGCGATGCCAAGACATACCAGCACAGAGCAAATGCTAAAGGTCCACACACAAAACAGGATCCGGAGGCAGCAATGACAAGATTAACTAGGACAGAACTGGTTCCAAGCGTCCCCAAATAAAGTATCAGGAGCTGAATTGCAGCAACTCCAAGGGCCTCACAGCGTCCAACCAAGTTTCCTAGGTCAATGTCGTGTACCACACACTCCTGCACGCATTGGACTGCCTGTTCAAGCTAGTAAACATCAACACAAACAGTCCCAAGTCAGTTACATAAGCCCTATTGATCGTCTCGCAAGTGTTCAATTTTGCCCTATTCAACTCGGTGAACAATGGGACTTGTGTCACAATACGCAGGCGTTATGCCTAAGCGGGTAAATAATAAAAAAACTGTAAGATGTGTATCTCCAACATGAGAGGGATAGTAGGGATAGTGGCTATCAGTAAATATAAAAACTGTAAAAGCTTATCTGAGCTTCTCCGAGATAAAAAGGCTATTACTTTACAAATAGCCAAAACGCCAAAACAACTGTCACCTTTCAATACTAGTACTTTAGCCGTAATGCATACTGCAATCGCCCCGCAGGCATTAGCAACCGGCTGAAAGGTGTTGGATATGGATGCCACTTAGCTTGCCGCTTATATCATGCTGACAAGACCTATTACATGACTTTATCATTATGACATGCTATGACCTGATATTTTTTGAAATTTTTGATCTGTTTTCTTCAGAGGACAACTCTGTTAGGTGCAATTCTGATTTCAGTAACACAATTCGGAATACTAGATGACAATTTTTAGTTTAAAGCGCAGTGGGAAATGCAACCTACATGTATGATGGAATTAACTTTAAGTGTGAGTATTCAAGGAAAACCTACCCTGACATGGAATGCCAACCTCAATGAGATGTTTCGAGCACAAAGAGGACACGATCAAAGGGTTGATGAGCAATTAAGCTATATTCAGTTGAAATGTAAAACTGTTGATGGGAATATTGTTGAAATAGGTTCTAAGTATTTGCATCCAGCCACATTGTACATATAACTCGCGCCGAAGGCCATGATCATCTGACTCAGTATCATGTATAGAAAATAGCATATCATACGTCACAATAGATTTCTTGGCGAAAGAATTTCGTGGAAATATTTCATGATTTATAACTTAGCAGCAATCGATTAGAAATCTGTGACGTATCACTGCGTTGTTCCACATACACGATTTACAGATTAATACATCCTCCAAGGTATTTGTGCAGGTGTCTTTCCTCCCTTCTTCATGCGAATCAGTTAATTCACGGAGGGGAACCAACACGTTCTTATTCAAAAGGTGGATGTTGTTATACAAACGTCTGTTATGCACTAGAATTTCATGTTGCTTAGGTTTTAGAAAGGGTAATATCTGGTTGTTGTGAGACATCTCAGTATGGAAGAGAAAGATCATAGGCATGTTGATTGTTAAAAGGTAAAATTCTGGTTTTGATGAGAGGCGATAGATTTGTTCCATAATGTCATGAATTTATCATCAAAATGTCAATGTCAACATACAGCTTGTATTATGAATGTAGTGTTTACACAGCTAACTCAGGCGCAGCATTGATCCTTAATTTATATACGGAGACGGACACAGTCTTCTACTGGATTATTGTTATGTAGATGTTTCCATAACTCTCTTTTCATTTCAGAGTTCTGCTGATTATTATGTATAACAGTGAGTGCTCTGGGTAGCCAAAGTGTAACTGATATCCAAAGTGACCCAGTTGCTGGCAGATTATAGCCTCGGTTTAGTATACCTGGTTAGCATAAACTTGGCCGCCCACTGACATAGATTCATGCATAATATGTCCTAGTTTACCTATATTAGGAATGTAAACAATAATAGTGCCATGCATGGAAAGTGGAGTTTGTCCATCTGAAATGTGCATTGAATTCACTATTGCAGTACAATAAATAAAATCACCCTCTCAACATCCCTAATCCATTGAATCAAGAATATCCAAATATCCAAACAATTATTTCATTCCATATTCCTTTTTTGGTCGAAAAATATAAGTCAAAGTAAGGGTCACTGAATGAATATAGGCCTACAAAGGTGAAACATTGATAATCCAAAAGAAGTAAGAATATAATCCACCAAAGGAACAACAAAATAAGTTTAACCTGTTCAGAAGAACTGGAACCAGGAAAGATGTAACAAAATTGACAAGGCAGGAAGCACTTGATCTTCACCACCACGTGTTTCATCATGGTTACTGTGGTCAATATGCTAATGAGCGGCTGATAATGAGCTGGACAAGCAACATCAAAAATGTGATAGCCACTTCGTTGATGACCAGAAAGGGTGTAAATTGTACTCATTCACTACAGTAAGACATGGTCAACACCATGGAATTGACCTTCTGCACTTGAAGTATCAGAAACAAAATCTATCCCTATTACAAGATCAAAGGAATATACCGCCTTGCAAACAAGCAGCCTGCTGAGTTTGAGAGATTATAGCAGACAAGTGTATAAACAAATTAACCCAAATGTGTGTAATTAATCAAGCAGAAAGGTCCCTGTACCAGGCTGTATCATGATACCATACACAAGTTGACCACCAAGAATGTTATTGACAGTTTAGTTGAGGGGGAGGGGGCTGTGCTGGGTGGACTCCAGCCATTCATAAGCCTCATACATCAAGGGGTGTGCATATTCATTGAGAAAAGTGGTTGAATTCCACAGCCAAGATGTCAATCAAAGGTCTCCCATCAATGGTCTCTTGTTTTAGACATAGAAACTTTTTCTATCCCAATTAGAAGTTGGGGGTGGGGTGTGTGTTGGACAGTACTCACAATGAAATGCATTTTATGCTCTCAAAAGTGCTTAAATGGAATACATGTTGCATTAGGATTGTAGTGTGGTATGTATCTAACAATATTAAGCATGTTTATTGAGGTAAAAAAAGATTTGGGCTGTGTCAGAGTCATTTCAAATAATGACCCCAGCTATCAAAGCACTATCTGAGATCATAGTGCATTGAAACTGGAATGCACTAGATAGTACACAAACTAGGACAATCCAGAACGAGGCTGACTTTGGCCTATTTTGTATGAGTTTTGACCCAGGTTGTACACTGATAATGATGAGTGCAGAAATACAGAGAGGTTTCAGTGGTTTACTTGGTGAAGGCCTCTCAACAGATATGTGTGGTATCGACTGCCATGACAAAGATGTGATTCATATGCTAGAATCTTTACGAGTTGGCCAAATGGCTAATCGATCCTGAACACAATGATTAATATACGATATCACTGAAAGTACCTCACTAGTATGACCAAGGTGATTGGCAGATATACTAATGACTTGATGCCTCCAAAGAGAGGATGCTGTTCATTTTTTGCCTCATCAATGCTATATCGCTCGATCATTTCAAGCGAACGTATACGATTACTTAATCAATTCTGGACTAAAGAATAGCCCTGTTGGGAGCTGAGCTGGCGTTTAACTGTAACATTCCCACATTACGGAATATACCGCTGTCTGACACTACCAGATGGATTTACTGATGTTCGGAAATATTTGTAACATGCACTTGTGAGAAGACCTCTTCGTGCCAAGTCAAATACAGTACAGCCAGAGGCAGATAACATGTAGCTTATCGTGCTTCATGCTTCCTCCATACCACGAAATGAAAATATTATGCTTTCTGCACCTTTCCTCTGTAAAGTGACGCATTGGCCATTACATAACGAAGCATGTGGTAGCGTATTGATGAGGTCCGTAGTAGGAAATACGAAGTAAAAGTGATGCTTAGGATTTCGCACTGTCATTAATAAAACCCCACACAGTCATCCATACTGGGCACTTAAAAGGAACACGGTAACTGGACCGAAATTCTTATGTATCTACTGAGCTACATCCTACCTCCATTTCATGGGTAGGCCAACGCCTGATACGAAACAATGACCTTGGATTTCCAGTCCCGTTTGGTCAGTGTTGGCCAGAACACAGGACAGTCGACAAGGCATTTTGTAATTATCAACGTTGACGAAGAATATCACACCACCATCTGGTACAGGATGCGAAGGCAAAGAAATTTCGCTGACGTCAAATTTATGTTGGTTTTCTAATTTCAATACTAGATAAGAGCATCACACATAAAAAATTGTGTTCATGTGATCAGGCAAAACAAGATATGGTGCAACATGTGTAAAGAAACATGAATCAGAAACACTGCATTGTTGCCTGCAGAAATTTTTATACTGGTAGAAGTCAATATCCCAAATTAAAAATTAAGGCAACCTGCTATATGGCAGATAATCTCAGGAAAGAAGAAACCCCATATAATGGCTTCATGGAAATAGTGCGAAAACGGCTCATTTGGTGTTCGTTGTTCCATGGTAATCATGCACAAGCTTTGCATGCAATATCAAGATCGCGTATGGGGAAACGTAGAATAGAAATCGTGAAAGTTGCTGAATACAGAATTAGTTGCGGGTGAAGGCGATAACGAGGAACAATCATCGGAAATTTATATTAAACTATAATGATAGATGAAGAGTATTGTGTGCGTGTGTGCGAGGGGGTATAGACAGGTCAAAGTACTGAAATATTGGAGTTAACTGCCATTATCTTGGTAGAAGAACTTTATCGTATCTCGAATTTCAAGTACTTCAATTAACGAAAAGTGGTGTTTCTTAAAAAGCATTAAAGGTATAAAGACTATATTGCAGATTTGAGTTACTGCGTGGTGGGTAGATTTTTTCTCCAAACCTTTTTAATAATGATACTCTACCCAGAGCTTACAGTAAGCTCACTTTGGAAAAATATGATTGTCTCATGTTTATGATCGAATAGATTTGTTTTAATGGAGCCCAGGTTTATATTGTCATGAATCAGTCTTTTGAGATGAAATTAATGTGTTTTCACCAAATCTGCTGATAATTACTATGAAGATCTCAGAAACATCACAAATTTACAACAAACTATAAAAGAGCCTTCAATAATCCACCTGAACAAAAAACTCCCACTTCAATATCAAGCAATGGAACACCTTAAACCTACAGCTTAACATGCGCTCATTCCCATTCTGCCCTTCATTCAAAAGCAATATTGCCTCCGATTGTTAGCATTAGTAATCAATCTCATCATTATAACCGTTGCGCGCGACACTGATCTGACACGAAATGCGCTGGATAATAATGGATCCATCAACACAGCGGTAGGCATTTGAGCGAAACACTGGTTTAAGTTTAATTTTGTAATGGATTGAAGTGAGGAAGGGATCAACTACGCGGGTTGTTAAAGCTAGCACTGGAGAGGGGCCATAGAGTTCATCCGATCAGCCTATAGTTATAATATCAGTCACTCCGTCACTTCCTTCTGAGGTAATACAGACGCCACAATATTTTCTTCCAGAAAGTAACAACATGCAGACACTAATGCACGACCTTGCCATCGCCTTGCTTTCACGGTTTTTCGTCATTAAATTACACTGGTGTAAAATTGCTCAACGTGGGAGAATGATTTGCCTTAAAAAGGAAACTGCAAGACATGAAAGGAAATTTGGTCGACTTTGAACATTTCTGATAGCGCATTTATGCAAATCCCTAGCAGGAGCCTCCCCCATTAACTCGAAGAATGTTGCACACAGGTATCAGCCACACAGTGTGCAGCATTAAAAAACAGAAGCGCCTAATAACGCCGCTTTGTCGATTCATCTGATTGTTACTGCAGTCATTTCTGTATTTCAGTGTCCGTTTTCCAATATATAAGGTGAGGAGATCAGATCATTCAAGCCAATTGTCCAGGACGGCACTAATTATGGCCAGTACATTTATTGTCATTACACCGGTTTTTATCACCTCGGTACTAATTGTATAATATATTACTAGCAAATTATGTTGTATATTTCGTAATACAGACTCAAATGCTTACAATACCGCCAAACACGCTTAATGCAAACATAAATCGTATGGTTACGACAAACTGAATTATTATTCAGATCTCATAAATGTTCTTTTCATCATGTGTCTGATCAACAGGAGATTTTTACGTGCTCTTCATGTAACCTGTAGCACGCTATGTATCTTTTAGCTTGCATTGTACACGCAAACTACACCAATATTGATACAGCCAAAACCTACATACAACAATATTGTTTTTTGCATTGACGAGAACTGACACAAAGAGGACTGCTGCAAAATAATGAAAACCCTAGCCAATTAATTGCAACTCTTCATTCGAACACTGATTTATGTATACTCTGCCAGTAGTCGTTTATTCTTAGTATGCAACGTTTGAAGCGCAGGAGCACAAACTGCTGGTAGGATTGCTATGAAGTTCTGTTTTCATTGATCTGTGCGTTGCGATCAACACTAAATTTTTGGGTCGAGGACCTTTCAAATATCTGCTAGTGAAACCCAAAGCTCATTGGAGGTCCTCCGGAAAGGCCATATTTTGTTTCTTGACACTTCTCATTTAAACATGGCAGGTAACTAGAAGCTGACGCAAAGACATTATACTATGTACATATATTTATCCAGACTTGTCAAGAATTAAACCGTACAGAGCGGAAAGTGTAAAACCTGAATGCACTTGGTAAATGAACACAAATACAAAGAAAATATTTTTTCGCTACCATGGTTACAGAAATGAGAAAATCCTGTATGGCCGCAATGCACAGATCAATAAAAAAAACTTCAAAGGAATCCGACTCAGCAGTTCGCGCTCCAGGGCCCGAAATGAAGCGGAAAAGTATTTTACGAAAGGATGTTAGCCTTGTACATACGTGTATTTCCTTGATATAAACCAATGCCAGTAACCACTTTGTACCGGCGTATTATCTACAGGTGACTGGATAATGAAATGACAGATAAAATCAGCATATCTCCGAATATTCCTACAGAGTTACTTTCATCCGAGTAATTACTGGGTATTGATATGGGTAAGATCGAACAGATAGAGCATGTCCCCTGTCAATTATTAATTAATACACTAGAATTTACAGTAACCTACTTGCACTGGATAGCTATTTGACATCGCGTACGCACTGGATAATTCATCTGTGCTCATATTCTGGGGAATAAAGTGTACTTATGAGATCAGTTAATGCACTCGACCTGCAATTTGTCTAAATGAACGGCCCCGTCGTTGCAATTATCAGTACATATCTTATTCATCCGGCTGGTTCAGGTCGAATGAAATATCAACCCTCAGGTGTGTGCATCTGCACCAATTTACACTGGCCGATTACATATCAGTTCCTAAAATGAATAATCAGGGGAGCATTCAAACGTAAGATAACTGTCCCCATCTCATTAAGATAGCCTTTAAAAGCATCCCGAGACGAATGTGATCGTTTGTACTTTAGCCTAAATCGTTGGATACCATCAGATTCACCCAAAGGGGAATTATTGGAATATCAGGACTGCAATCCAGAACACGTAACGGGTATTTGGAATAGGCCAACAGCATTAAACAACGGTCAAACCGGCAAAATAATTTAACTTTTATTCTAAAAATATACATGTAGTTTCAAATCTCATATTTGGAGGTTGCACAATTTTGTGGTCGATTGACAGTGAGGTCGTATTCAGTGATTATACGAGCACCAACGTGCCAGATTCTTTGCCAAAGGGTGGTGGGAAACAATATGGGTATGGTCTTTCTTGATCCTCACATGTAATGACGTCTTTGACAAATTGGGAACTCTGATATTTGAGATGCTGTCCAGAACTAAAACTGCTAGCGATAAATCACCCGGCATAAGCTGACAACAGAAAATGGTAAATACAACAAGACAGTAGACATTGCTCACTGAGATAAAGAAGGGACCCTACCTGAAGGTATGATAAATTCCAAGAGTAGATGAAGGATAAGCCACAAATATATCATAACCGCTGCCTGCTTTTGATCCAGAATCATGCTGAAATAGGAGATGGGTCCTCACTGGACTTGTGCAACACTTGTAATATGTCCGCATCAACACAAGCCCGGGTGTCCCCGTAGAAATCTCGCACAGTTCCCTCCAAATTTGATTAGATTTGCTTTCATATATTATACTGTTAGAACATGGAGTATAACGACCATTGTAGGGCACATGACACTTGGTGAGTCAGGCAACTGTCACAATATCAGATTAGTTAGATCCACAGGCGATAATTTGAAGCCTCGCATGACGAGACGCCGTACACGAGGACGTGTTGCTTTGTTGAGACATTCTTCCATAATAATCTCCTTTGAATCGCGATCCGAGCCTCGGTGTGAAATCCACCAGATGATACCGAGGCACGTGGGCAGGAGCAGACGACGGTTTAAAACAAATGGGCATAAACGATAAACAGCCGGCAAGCAGAGAAGCCAATCCTGATAGCAAACCGATTCCTATTGCTAGATATGGTGGTACAATAAAATTCCACAGCCCATTCTCTCCATCGACTTTCTCGAGCAAGAGCAATGGATAGACAGATCTGAAGCAGTTCGCACCGGTGGCAGATACTAGTTGATTCTTGCCATTGGGCGCAGTGGTTGCAGCGGGTTGCGCCAGAACTCACGCAAATTGTGCTATAAGTCGTGTGAATGTTTTAGATCAACATGGCTTCCTTATGATAAAATCGGGTTTTAGGCATGTGCACTACTTTACTATTAGCGCTAGCATGGCTAATATACTGTTGATTAATTATGCATAGATGTTGGAGGTCGTTGGTGCTGTTATTCTTTGTTATCGCTTATCGTTTGAACAACAGAAATTGTACCAAACAGAAGTGACTTTTCAACCAACCGAAGAATACATGCATAATAAATACGTGTTTTCATGATTTTGTGTAGAGAGTACCACATTGATTACACGACAAATTATCAACAGAGATTGTGTCACAGTAGAACCCCTGTGTCGCATGAGGAAACATGCGGAGTCTATGCAATGTATTAATTCATAGTGTGCATACCGAGTATCGGCAACCCAAAATCAAACTCTGAACGAGCAGATCTGAAGATCAAGCTGTAAGAATCGCTGAATCAACTCTCCCAGACCGCCACCTTTGTGACGGCAACGGAATAAAACGTGCGATGGCCAATATCGAACGCAGAAGAAGAAGAAGGTCTACCATTGAGGCAGAGAAGCCCTTTACTCAAATGGAAACGATGACACACAACTAAATGAATATAAGTGATACAATATCCTAAGTTTTGTGACACAATCATGGCTCTTCGAGACACGAGGTGCTGTATTACCTAAGTGTGATACAACGTCATTTTAGCACCATTTTCTCAATTTACTTTGTATTGAGCAAAGTTTTTGGCAAATTTCAGAAAGCGTTTTTTCAATTCAACTGTAATGCAGCACCGAAAAACTGTCACCTTCTAACATGATCTAGAACCGAGCATCCCTATCCACCATATCTAACATTTCCATCGCTGTTGGTAACCTGAGGTTGCTCTGTTCCTAAACTATCAGTCTTGAGTCGCCCATTTGAAATCAAAATATGATTAACCTGACAGTCTCGTCGCCGTAATTGGAAGGGCGAATGTCAAGCATGTCATATCAAATTAAACAATCTTAGCCTTAGTTGATGTACGGATTAAGTTCGAATCCATTTAAGAACGGCTGTATCAAACGTCAGCATCAAGACGGGCAAATGCCACAGTTGAGAAGCCGTTCGCCGTTAAAATGTTAAAAAACTGAGTGATTTATTTTGCTAATAAATATATATCACTGTCACTAAATTGGTTACCAAATTGGCTAATGATCACATACATTCACAGTGTTTCTCAAACTAGTATTTTCTTCTGTAAGCATGAGTACAACTTCCGGCACACTTCATTGAAAAGGCATCATTTCACCCTATGATATATTTTTTCACTAGGATATATAGCCCTGCCCAGTGCCGTTAAGTAGAACAATACTGTAAAACACAGTAAATTACCGAACTCAGTTACAGAAATTACGCAGCTGATCCACCAGCTTGTGACGCCAATCTCCACGGTACTCCTCATCAGAACTGCACAAGGTAATGGCAACGCTTCGGCAAACCTGCGATTCAGTGAACTTAACTACAACGAAAACATAAAAGTAATTTTTTTTTTAATTCCCGTAAATATTTGTGAGTCAAATCTAATTGGTTGTTCTTGTACGCCCCAGCACTCCGCGAAACAAATGCATCGATTAGGTCGATACTGCGATATCATACACATGGAAAATACTTCTCTGTTCTTCACAGAAAGGACCTCCTTAAGCAGTGCACAATACAGGTGTAAAACAATATCCCAAACGACTGCGCAGTGCCGACAACATTTCTGTACATGGGTTCGGCTGTATGAATGTCCACGCACAGTGCTTTTCATAGCATCTACTTCGACGATGCAGTGTTGCTGTCCTTAGCGGGTATTGGTAAACAGAGAACTCAACAAATGAAGAACTAGGGAACTCAAATGATCGATTAGTTTTGCCTGATTTACCACGGTCAACTTGAACTCACACCTGTTCACTGGACCTACATCAGGGCCTATTTCAACATGTAAATTAGCTACCTTTATGTTGTTTATACATGTTCTGGTACATTTTGAGCTCAGCTGAGCGCCAGGCCCTTGGGCCATTTGTCATGTTTGTAGCTAACTAGTTTGGGACCATCTGAAAATGGTGCATACTAATACATGTACATGTACTAGTAATCTGTAATGTTGGTTCCGAATATGATTGCCCAATGATTTTAATCACTGTACATAAATCTAAATTTGTCAATTATTTGCTGGACAAGATTAATCATCGAAGTTAAAAGTGTTGCATATTGTCAACTGTTGTTGATTTTTATACCGGGTAACATTTAATCATAAAGTTTTGTTCTGTTTGAATAAATATGATTGCTCAATGACTTTGATCTGACACTGTAATTAAAGTTTTATGTGAATTTGATAGAAATGGTGCATACTGATATTTTGTACTTTCTATATTCATACCTTTACTTCCAAATAAATAATTTTACTGAAGTTACAATATTTATTCTACTATTTTGAAACTACAATGCTATTTAGCCTACACACCAATCATGATAGTGAAGGGACTCTTGTAAAGTATACCCCCGGGATATAGAAAATATCGGCCCTTTAATTTCTTCGAGTTTAATCTTATTTCTGCATGCTGCGATATCGGACTATTGGACAGCAATCTTTGTAATTGGATAATAACTGAATTAGTTATTATATTGTTAACGTGGTGTATCGAATGATTTAGTATCATTCAGCGGAAATACTTTTGTCGGGGATGCGCGATTTCGTGCCTAAAAACTGTCTATTGAGAAGCAATTGATTTAAACGTTTTGTTTGTTCCGTTGTTAACTATCATTTTAATGGGGTTAGGGAAGATATTTGCTGTCCAAATTGTCCAATCATGGCAAATTGCTAATTCATAGCATGCGAATAGATTTATAATATTGTTATTGCATGCAGTTAGAAAATTTGTATTCAATACTGATGCCTTCGCTTGAATAAACAGTTTTGAAAAAGATTTTGGAAATGTTTCGGTTTTGACTACGTCCTTGTAATAAAATCGTGGTAACCCCACGTAGCCTGGAAGAAGGTAGAAGTACTCGTTGCGGAAAAGGAACGAGGACTTTTCACTCTGCTTCACTAGGACTACATCTCCTTACACACCGATCATGATAGTGAAGGGACTCCGCTTCAGTGGGACTACATCTCCTTACACACCGATCATGATAGTGAAGGGACTCTGCTTCACTGGGACTACATCTCCTTACACACCGATCATGATAGTGAAGGGACTCTGCTTCAGTGGGACTACATCTCCTTACACACCGATCATGATACTGATAGTGAAGGGACTCTGCTTCACTAGGAGTACATATCCTTGCACACCAATCATGATAGTGACGGGACTCTGCTTCAGTGGGACTACATCTCCTTACACACCGATCATGATAGTGAAGGGACTCTGCTTCACTGGGACTACATCTCCTTACACACCGATCATGATAGTGAAGGGACTCTGCTTCAGTGGGACTACATCTCCTTACACACCGATCATGATACTGATAGTGAAGGGACTCTGCTTCACTAGGAGTACATCTCCTTGCACACCAATCATGATAGTGAAGGGACTCTGCTTCACTGGGACTACATCTCCTTACACACCAATCATGATGGTGAAGGGACTCTGCATCATTGCATGGACTACAAAAGGAAAGGACAACAAGTTAAAAATTCACAAGTTGTTCTTAAGTACAGCGCCGCCTTACAGCCGATAGTGCAACTATAGGCAAAACTAATCGATCATTTGAGTTCTCTTGTTCTTCATTTGTTGAGTTCTCTGTTTACCAATACCCGTCCTTAGCCGACCACTGAGGCAGATTACATTAAACATAGTCCTGATTACATGTACATACTCGCGTGTTTACAATTCATTGAACAAAACAGCTCGGTGATGTCAAAATTTACGTGATGGCCAAAATGAAATATTCCACAAGTAAAGCGGCCCACGATTAACGTAATTAATGAAGGTCGGAATGCATCTAAATAGTCGAAGATTAAAACGATAAATCACACTTTTCCTCAGAGGTGGCAGACTTTCGACATTTTCGGATGAGATAATTTGACATGTTGAAGCAAATGCCATGGGTCGTCTCGTACTACAGAGACCAAATAACACGCTAGTGTAGTAACAACGGATATTGGACTACCGCCGTACGCGCAGGTGGTACGCGTGTGACGGCGTGCACACAACAGCCAGCTACTTTCCCCTATCAAATACATGTACATGTAGATGCCTGCCAGCGCTTATTTAACGGTATAGAGGAGTAAAGGTAGCTTAGAGGTAAGATGTTGCCAGCCATAATTTGTAAATTGAACTTCGCAACCGAATTTTGGAAGAAAGAACGCAGTAATATGACATTTCATAGAAAACTCGGTGAATATTCCAACTTCTTCTTTTTCACATTCACAACCAACAAAACCAGATTATAACGATGCCACTTTCATGTAATATGGAGCATATTCAGAGCGCAATATCTGTGGCAGAAAAAAGATAAAGTAAATGACTGCTGCCACCGTTTGAATTACCGGCCGTGTCTTTTGAAACGCACACGCAAAGAAAAAAATCCATAACTAAATATTAATTTGAACCACGAAAAGGCAAACCAATTATAACGAAAGTCGTCCCGGAAATGTTGAAGAACCACTGACTGCTTCTGCATCCCTAATTTGACTATAGAGTGCCGAACGAAGCGTGCTTTAAAACTTTCCATGCATAAGTTACTATTTGACCTGTAAACTAAAATGTCGAAATGTAATTTACTAAACTTAGTGTACTATATCGAACGCTTTTGGTAAGAAATCAATTTCGTTTCATTGGATGAAGATTTCGCTGTGCTCCCAAGTCAATAACAGACAAATTCTGAAATATTCAGATGTCGGATCGAATATCGATAGAAAGCAGGTTGACGCAACAAAGCCCCTCTTTGCTTCAAGTAATAACACATCCACTGCGAATTCAAGTGGAAGATAAGGGACACGTAACGCCGTACTAAATAGCCAGACTGTGCTTTTAGAAGTACTTAGTCAACAGCACAGGGTGTTGCTTACCACTAGATCTTCGAGAACGAAAAAGAAGCAGTTTGAACCAAGTATGACAATCGATGGGTCACAAATGTAACCTTTCTGCACCTTAAATACTTAAAGACATTTTCGAATTCGACATTCAGATGTCGGGATCACGTAGATATCAATCGACTTGTTCAAACATTACACGTCATGTAACAAAGTCACCTGGCTGATAATCTTGATTTATATAACCGCTTTCCTTTTCACTTTGGCCATACATACCACAAATACATATAAATAAAAATTAGAAATTATCCAAGCTACTGAATAGGAATCTGTTCGGCTCCTCAGTCCCCTGGCCAAGGATTAGCCAAGACTATCTACGTCTGTCTGGGGAGGAAATGTGAATGCTGATATGTTTGAGGCAATGCCATTAGCTTATCAAAAGGTATCACCTGCTGCCAGTTCCCGCTATGGTTATGGGCGAACTAGACCGAGAGGTTCACGAGGATGAATGCATTGGTGAAGCTGAGCATTTGCTCGGTGTTCTCAGTTGGGTTGATGATACGCAAGAGCAGCTATCTACAGGCATACTAGAGCATTTTCGCGACGGCAACTACGCTCGATCCTAGTGGTTAGTGTAAACTAGAAATTACTCGTCGTTACGGTTATTGTCTTGATGATTCTGCTTCCCAACAACCTCGCAAGCAGGCAATTAAAATTTCATGAAGTTTAAAACGAACAAATAGGACAAACTAGAGTGCATTCTTTTGATTTGGGGTGTGGCCGGGACTATAGAAAAACTATTTGTTTATTGTAGCGACTGATATGGGATGTTAGTACAGGATGCTCCCAATCACCTCACACCAACCAAAACCTCATTGCCGCATGTCCTTGTCAGCATCTCCGACGCAGAATAAAACCCAATTTGTATTGAACGAGTCCCGAAATCTTTAGATTGGGCGTCAGAGTCATCAATAAATCGGCTCACTTCCAAAGCCGTTATCCGCCTCTCCCATACGGCTCTCGCAATGGCCGCTATTGGAAAAGGATACATCGTATTCGATGCGATTAGGGGTTGGTATCGACCTGAGTCTGGCCAACAAAAGCGGGTAGACGTGTAGCTAGTTTGATTCTGGGTGTCTTCCTCTGGCAATCTGATTTGATTATCTTAGCAAGGTTCAGATTTAGTCAAACATTGATTTCTATCTTAGAGACAGCCTCTGTTATTGGGAACATCATGGCTACATGTCAAACAATATCTCAGAAGAAGCTGGAAACCCAAGGGATCGCAAGACATCATGATGATTTTGGCAAAACCTACGTCAAAACTGGTGAGGGGTGTAAGGACTGCATCTCGCCCCTCTATCGTTTGAGCATTGATTCGGGCGAGACTATTGTTGTCAGTAACATGTATGGTATCGATTCGATTTTCCACCGTGATCGTACTTCAAACGATCCGACAGATCTGTTAATTATTCTTCAATTATAATATTCGCAGACCGGGAAAATGATGACCAAATTATTAATAACTCGTCAACAAGATGGAAGATGCAAACACCACGTTATCGTGACCAGTCTTAGGTTGACATATGAAAAGCAATAGCGTTCAATCTTGTCTTGCAGATGAAAAACAGCGCAGCATATTCTCCTAAATTTCCCTTGCAATCGCCCAATTGCCATAAAAATGATTGCGCGAGGCCGACATTTCTAGCCGCTGTCGCGAAAACGACTACAGAAAGGTCACATTGGCTTTTCAATATAAATCCCTCTACATTGCCATTTCTCAAAGTGTTGGACACTGATTTAATTTCGTTCCTCGTAAAGACAATTTCATAGAGTCCCTCGTTAGTTGCGAGCTGCTGCCATGCGTGCTTTATTGGGTTTCCTCGCGTCTTCATGATGTAAATTGATACAGAGCGGGTCATGTTGGTAATAAATGACCAAAGGCTTGGGTACAGCGAAGCAAAGGAGAAGACGTGTGTAATGTTGGGAGAGGCAAACTTTGAGTGAAACTGCAAACTTCCAATTTAGTTTTTTTTCTTTACCAAACCGAATTTGTAACGATTTGCAAATGTGGTCTTAATCATTCACTAGACCTCGATGCATTTTTTTCTCATCTATACTACATAGCGTAAATAAGTTATCTCATTTTTTTAAAAATCGGATTAATTTCTAGAAACTTGGCGAATGTGACATGTTCCAATAATTCACAAATCTGGATGATTCGATGATTCTGGATGTATCTTTGTCATTGCAAGGCAATCGTCAACATGCCAATCAGTCGCAAGACTACCTAAAGAAAAATCTGCATCGATTTTCGTGGTGAAATCCGCAATTCAATATTCATTACGGCGTAGCGAATATCATTGCTTAAAATTTTGGCCGACGACATGTTATGAATAACGCTGACTGTAATTTTACCATCGCAGCTTATTCGTTGCAAACATTAAGTAACTTTCAGGATCGGCTCATCTGTGTGCAGCCTAATGGTTAAATGCTACATATGAAAATAACGAGTCTAATTATGACATCAGAAACTTTGTCATTGCAAATACGAGTATCAAATAAACAACGTTCTTCGGCAAAATAAACCTGATACTGCTCATTCATAGGTACGACGTCTTTTTATCCCTTGAACGAAAATATTCACTTTACTGTGAACCTTCTATACAATGCAGCATGTGATAAATGACCTATGCAGTAATGCAAGCTAAAGAAATTGTATCAGTTCAGAATCTGTGAAAATACTCTGCAAATGTGTCCAATGCTGAAGTTCTATCACCAAATGGCTTAATTTTTCCTCACTATTCAAGCTCAGCAACAGGGCAAGAAAAAGCGGGAAAGATCTTATTTGACAACTTTTCCCTCAATGATAATCCCATTCTTAAACGTCTATTCAATAAAAACGGTATCCTCTTACAGCGAACGTAGCGCAAAATGAGCAATATCAAATTGAACCGAGTCTACGCATCTCGGGGCGGTTTGAAAGCTGCTTTTGATAAGAACTGACTGGTTCACGACAAACAACACCCCGGGTAGACATGTTTACATGCTAAAAATAGAAGGTCATAGACGGTTATTAAAGCTGCAAAGTATCTTTTTTTATCATTTCAATGTTTATGATAGCAGATCGGTTGAAAATACATGTTAGTTTGACGATGCGAAAAATGCACTATTTGTTTAACTATAAGCTAAGACAAATGCGCGTCTAACCGCTCAGAACATTTCGCCTTCACTGGCAGAATTTTAATCATACTTCGAATTATATTTCAGGCAGCTTCTTTTTGGCATAACGTAAGGCTGCTTTTAATTTCATGTCTCCGGTATCTGTGTTAATAATGCATGCATGACACTGAAAATGTTCAGCAATAAAGCACCTTCGCAAGAGCTTTTTTTAACGTTTGGCCATTATTAAGATCCTGAAAGTTTCCTTTCCTTTAGAAATGGTAGATAACTCATGTTCAATTTAAATGCTAATATTTTGTGGCAATTCCCTTTGCTATTATTGTCGCTATGCAGACGCAATTTATTTTGTTAGTAGATATTCGGCCCAGGAAACAAATTGAGATACTGAACATTCAGATTGATGGCCAACACTAACGAGGGACAAGTTATCCACGAAGGTGTCTTCAAAAGTTACTTTGATTACTACTTTTCAAATCAAAAAGATTCAGTAGGGAGACGTTAACGCTTTTAAAGTGTTGCGTCCCATTTCACGAGACAAGTGTGGCCCATATCTCCATTGCGGATAGGAAACCTTACCATGCTAACTGATGGGAAAATCTCTATGTAAATTAGGTATGTACTAAGTAATGTGACCAAGGAAGGCTTTACAATTTCAGACAGAATGAGCGGCACAGTGTCGGTATAGTTTGGAACATGTTCTTCTTGCAAAACACATCCAAGTGACATGCTTTATCAAAAGCTAGTTAAGTGTTTGCACCCCAAGCCAGCTGACGACTATATGTGCTTGCCTAAGTTTCCCGCATTGTTTTCTAGATACTTTGGAAAAAAGATATTATTTTCAATTATATTACCCCAAACATCCATTGCATGTCACTTCATCTACACAGCTCACATAATATACATGTAGGATGTACATCGCTTTTGTTGTTTTTCATTACCGCTTCTGATGTCAGCAAAGCTAGGTTCAAAGTAAAACAATGCGGTTCTTTATAAAGCTTCATTGGCAGTAAGCTTACTTCAAAGAACAAGAGAAGTGAACGGAGCCAACATGCCTAATGAAATATGGCTTTGTGGAAAGTAATGTTCAAAGCACTGCTGCCTTCTGGCTAGCTGAATAATCAAGATAATAATGCCGTACTTTGTGAATGTTTGCTACGTGAAGTACATTGCCAGGGTTTCTATATCAAAATTATAGTCAGTTCGACATTTCCAAACGTGTCGTATGGATTGGATTTTCAAGTACTTCTTTTAGAAACAGTTCTTAAAGTTGTTGGCATCCGTTACACTAAGGTTCCGTGATGGAACAGCTTTGTGGTATTGACGTCTTACTTCATCGTACACCAGACAAGTACACAATATCAAGAAAGAGTATGCTTGTGCAAAAAACAATGTCGGTTAGGTTTGCCTTTTTTGAGAGCCATCCGACTGTTCAATTATTAAGAAGCAAAAATTTCACCCACAGAAGGGAAAATAGGCATGAGGAGCATTCAATATTTTGGAGATGGCAGCGAAACAGGAATGACCTGCTGCATCAAGTTATGACTAAAACTGCAATGTTTGCAGCTGGGAGATACAATTCTGGCCATCTGGTGGAATAACATCCGCGGTTAGGTTACCCAGCAATGTAATGGAATGTTCTCTTCTGACCAGAACCATTCGGCTTCACCGATCAGCTCCATATAAATTAGGGTCACGTTACCAAGACTTAATCCCCCATCTATTTGGTTGGCTTGCAAATGGATTTCCAAAACTGCCCCTTTGTTGCACGAATCCTCGTCCATCATATATATTGGGCCAGTTTCGGAGATGTAATTACATTTTCGGAGCGAACCAAAAAGACGGAAATGGAGGGATCATATCTTTGACGAGTAGCCTTATATATGTTAAAGCTCCATGGATATAACCATGCAAATGACATCAGTTTATAGGTGCTACCGAGTGTCATGATAGTGGCTTTAACCTGTCTGGACAATGAAAATTGCCAAAGATTGTTCTCGGTCGAAAAGACCAGTTAGTCGGATCTTGAATTACGGGGTATTCCAGATTCGTTAATTTGAGTGCCTATCTTGAAGAATAACGATATATCCTGGTCGGTAAATGGATCCTCGTACCACACACCTTCACTTTAATGTTAATGTTAATGGGTTGGCAATGTTACCTCATCTCAATCGCTGTATGATATTCCTTCAAGAAAACCGTTATTAGGTTTTGCAGATACTTGGAAAGGTATCTTATCTTTTTAATGGTTCCACTTTGTAATTTTTCTCATGGTAATGCATGGAATGTGTCCCTCAAGACGAGTAATATACCATTAGAGTTATATTGACTAAGACACCCATCCAGAATTTTTTTTTCTTCTTCAAGCACAATGCTTTAATAAGAAATAAAGTAACATACTTTTCGTGTCCTTCGGTTGAGTCTAATAAGAATTGTAAAAGAAATTCCGCGTTAGTTACCGTAATGGCTGGAAGAACCATTTCGATAATAAACAATGCATGACAAAATCCTAGTGCTCATTCAACCTAAGCTCCAGTAGCCTCAATATTGGCGAAAATGTATATGATATCTCATTTAGCACCCAGGACGACTACCTGATCCAGAAAGGACGATTAGAAGATAATTGGCGCCGGGCCTGGCTCAGTTGCTAATATATTTGAGGACCGTTTTTACAATTATTTTAAATCTTAAATGTCCATATATTCCGGCTAACGATCGTTCATTAGAAAATGTGATTACTTCAAGTGGAGATAACGCTCCACAGTGATATTGCAGATGATGTATTGAATGGTCTATTACTGGAATGTCTATGCAGAGAAAAAGTTACCGTCCTAAGAGAATTCCTTTATCCATGGATTGTACTCTTATAGAGGAACTATTTGGAACACACCAGACAAAGACCAGTATTCTACAACAGAGATGGTGTGTACCATATACATGTATACCATTAGCGTTCAACTTACAGTTATCAGGTTGGTTTTGTTCCACTGTTTCATCCCAGAATAACAAGAAGATACAGATACGCGCAGAAATATCTGTAATCTATCGAGAAGTAAAGGGACCTTATACGGTGGGTGGTCAATGAAAACCCTGACCCACCTCATTGGCGTCGAACCCTCAACAGGGGGTTGCACTAGTCTCAGTCATACCTTAATGCAAACAGCATACACAGGGAGAAGACAATGCTAGCAAAGAAGCTTGCGTTAAACGAATATTATGATGATAATTCTGAAATTACACTGCCATTCATTACTAAGGATAACGCTTTAATCATCGTAAACTTCTTCCTGAGGAACGTGATTAAGACGTGAAGTTGGATTTACCTCAATGATTTTAAACTTGTGGCATGAATAAAATTAATTTACGATAATGAATTTGCATTAAGGAACTACGTACATCATGAAATTTCAAGCAAATGCTTGGGATATTTATCTCTGAATCAAGTCGCCACTACGTCTCTTGGGCATTTCCATGAAACTGCTTTAATATTCATGTTAGAACTGATTTGTTAACGCAATGGATTTGTACTTTTGCAGAATGGATGTAAATTACCACAAAAGAATATAACGTAGAATACTCCCGATGTTTGACAAAGAATAGTAGTGTAATAATCGCTTTTTGAAAAAGAGAAAGCTTTTAGTCAATACCCCAGCACTATCCTTATTATTTGTTTTGCACGTGAAGCGCCTGAATCTGCTGCATGGCTGAGAGCACTGGTGCAACAAAAAGCAGTGATCCAACTCAATTCGATTGACAGAACCTTTTGACGATAATAAAGATCTCAAATCACTCTCTTTATAAACAGTTAGTCTCGGATAGTGTCACTTCAAACAGCAGACAGTGCACCGAAAACAGAGCATAAGAGAGACATCACTTTTTTACAGTATCTACATGGCTGTATACATAATTCAAATAAACAACACATTGATTTGAAATTGACGGATTTTCTCCAACGGTTTTTACAAAATGACAGTCAAACAAACAGTAGACATTCAGAGACTTGAAGAGCCAACCGCGTGTTTGCGCCACCACATGAAAACCAATGAACTCGCCCCTGCTAACCGCACAACTGTAAGTGGCTCTTCGAAATAGAGCGTTCAAACTTGATTTACACAAAAAGGCTTATGTCAAGTCAAACACCATTAATGTCAATTTTTCGTTTGTTTGTGTGCCTAACTCAGTTAGTTCTTAGTTCGAGGCGTCAATTTTGTTATAATGTGGCACTAAATATCGGAACTTTAGTGACAGCACTTCCTGACAAGGTTATCGGTGGAGAATGCATGGATGGGTTTTGTATCAGAATGGATGAGACATTTTCGTGCGAAACGAACTTTGACTTTTAAGCTATTTTTCAAAGTCAATAAACTAGGTTAGTCAAACGAATATGGAAACGTGGAGGAAAGAAAAACTCCAGGCCAACCGATGTGTGAACTTAACACAACTCCTAGATCAGAACATTCGAGCGCTTGTGCAACGTTTTTCTTGCCACTGATGCCTCACCCCGTGCCAGGCCAAAATGAGCGACCATCGGGATTAAATGGCCGCCGGAAGTGACTTTTGAGAACACTTGGTAGACAAACCTCTGAATGCCGGATTTGCAATGAAAACAATATCCGTTGTATCATATCACGATGTTGATACCATTGTCTAACACTTTCTTCCAGCTCGCAGCATATGATGATCTTCCAGGAGGTCAGCCATTAAACTATCCATTATCCTGGCTATCTCGCTATCGTACACACTACGGTTTCTGATAGGAGACGGAAGGTCCCTTAAATTTTAAGTATGCAGAAGGCTAAACAGGCTAGGTGCGCCAAAATTGTAACGGAATAGATGCATTGTACAGTTATCAAATGTGACTAAGTGTGCGATGGTTGCGGGCAAAACGGCAAATAATGTGGATATTATAAGCAGGGCTAGTTACGTTATCGTTGATGTATACCATTGTGTAGGTGGCGAAGCTTAGTGGTACAAGTTCCCAAGCAATTTGTCTGGAACGGACACAAATGCACCTGCACGATAAGTCTTGGGATTCGTATAACGCACCTCCAGTATCAAGAGGTACCTCCAGGTACGAATCCACAAGCTAACTCAATAAAGAAGTGAAACATCGGGAGAAAAAGTTTAAACATGTCCCAGTGGATTATCTTCAGGAGCTAAAAGAATGGATTGAGAAACAGAGGCAGTTTGTATAGTTCTAATTAACTCGATGCAAAATGTAATGAGAAGTTAAGTATCCTCATTCGGAGCTTACGTAAGCTCAAATGATAGAACTGTTGAAAATACACATGCGGTCTTCGGTAGAGCGAATGCAAAAGATAAACAGCTGAATTAAAATGATTCGGGACCAATAATTTGAAAAAAAATTGAATACACCTGCTATGTTTACCAATGGCATTCTCTCTGGCGTATCTTTACATTCTTTAAACATCTCACTTAGTGTATCCAAGGAATGGAGAAAAAGCCCAACTCAGTCAATATGGTTAGTCTATTACACCTGCTTCAATAAACAACCAGTCATGAAGAACGCATGATGTCTAAACAGTGATTATCCACACATTTGAGTAGGTGAGCAGAGCGATTGTTTTTCATATCTTTTTAAGATACAGGTAGCCCACCTCCTGTTTATTTAATCTTTCCAACTTTCAAATAAGCAATGACTTGTAATTATTAGCTGTTCAAGAAACCGTTAAGGCGTCAGATTCCTCTTTATTTCATTAAACAAAACTACATTTTGTCAGTTATGTTTCTGGTTCTGTCACCCTAGGGGAAGATAAAACTGACCTTCTGATATTTCAACACAACTCAAGCACGCCTTTATGGCATTGAAATGCCATCAGATCGAAGAAATCTAAACATAGAACAAAATGATTGAGAAATTAAAAACACAAAAAAACCTTTCCATATTTTATTTCTCACTCACACAGTGTAGTCAGATCACCTTTGGGTAAAAAATGTTCATCAGATCGAATCTATTTGCATCTTACTAGACCTATGCCCACATAAAAAAGGATGAATACATCCCAGCACTTTTTCCCACGAGAGGTGCTTTGAGGTCACCCAGTACCACGAGGAATATCCAATAGTCAAGCTGTATAGTGTACAAACGAGCCGCAAGAGATATAGAAGTCTTTGAAGTGAAACAGTAGTGACGGTTTTTATTCAATCAAGCCAACAGAATGCCAGAAGAGAATCATCCCCCACTTAATAGAAACATAAAGACCTTTTATGATACCCACACGTTACAACCAATTATTGCTACCTGACTGTCTTAGAGTTAACTGTCAGGTTCAATCCCGTAGTCGTTTTCTTATTATCGAATAATGCAGGCAAGTTATCGAAGGTAGGCAACATGTTCAATATTTGCTATCAGCTATGAGGATAGACGATGGAGGGAAACCCAATCGACAACTAACATTTTTTAAATCTAATAATTGATTGATCATTAGGAATCGAATTCATTGATTAGTGAATAAGACCCTATCAAGTACATGGCAAGAAAAGGATCGAAGATTGAAAGGAACATGTAGGATTTCATGTTATTCAATGTTTTACAGTCGATTCCTTCCCCGATTTGTGATGATATCCCTTTGAAATTATAATAAGGATACTAACATTTTTTAGAATTTTCAACAAAAGTACTCGCTGATCACGCCACCAATATCGATACTAAGCAAATCTATTTCTTCTTGGCTAGAAGCCCGCTCCTTCGACGTCGACTTGGACACCCACTCCCGCCAATCTGATTAACTAGAGTGAGTTCCATTCCTCGATAATTAAATAAGCAAGAGTAATGACCATATCTTCTCACGCTGTTCATGTTCGTTTATTCTCCAGCGTCTCATGATTACTGCCTTTGTAGCTTTCTTACGACTATTAACAGTGCAATGTTTTGATAAGCGCCGCCTAGTCTTAACTTGCAGAACTACACAGTTCGCGCCAGCTCAGACCTGTTAGCATTAGCATGTCTGATTCGGCAACGGCTGGTGATTATGATAATCTTGCCACAAATCACATTTGAGTAAAAGGTTACAAGAAGCTGTGGACTTGGAGGGCCGCGTCAGTAGCTCGTAAGAGCTAACAGGCAATGGATAGCTCCCAGTTTCCATGTCACTGCAATTACGATAAGGCGATTGCGTATTCTAGCAATAACCAACAACTCCGTCTACATTCTAGTAGCATTCTAGTCTAGTGCTTCAAGAGAGCCGTATTTGGTCGTGTAAGCCCATATAGTCAGTGATCAAGTGGCGAAACGTCCCTTCCAACAGAACGTCTGACCCAGTGCCTGATTCGAGCACGGTTAATAGAAGGGACTGGCAGGCAGCTGATCAAGCCATCCAGACACCGCCCGAGGGCGATCGTTAATAAACAACCGGCGGTGAGGCAACTGAAAGCATTTCCCGCCTGTGGCTCTGTACATATATCAGGCGCCAGCTCAGTTTTACAATTCAGCCTCCGGCAATGAACATTTTAGGCTACTGCCGTTCGTGTGATACAATTCAAAATTGTGACCTACATGTAATTACTAGTAAAATCACTCGCTACTAATTATATTAGAATCGTTAGTTTCAACAAAGGTGGGATAGCATACAAAAAAATGCATTACATGAATATGAAAATATCACCTTTGGTTTTTGCTTATTTTTTTATACATCATTCAGCTATGAAATGATCACGAGTAAGTATGTGGGTGACAGACGCTTTGAATACACTGAAATGCTGACGTGAACTAAGTATCATGCACTGATTGTCAATTTGATTGATGTACAAGTCCTTTTGGCAATATCGTACTGCACACCTTTTAAGAAGGTTTGAAGATAGCAGTGAGATGGCCATGTATAGCTCAATCTAGTTAGTGCCGCCTGTCATTTCTTCCGCGAACTAGCCTACAGCCACAGCAGCGTGTGGTACTGTTATTTACCTCTCGGCAATGTCGCTCTGAACCGGCAGGACCGAAGAGGAGATTCCAATTACGATAACTAATATTAATGAATGATTACACTCCACGATATAACTCGGGAATAATTGGAAGCATTTTGGCCCTGGTTTAAACGGATAACGTTGACATATCAGTGTTTATAATGTCACACCGTGTATGCCGCGTGAGTAGATAGCGTTGTTTCGACGCAGTTAGTATATAGGCCAAACTATGTTTTATGTTAAACATCTAATACATTGTATTAGATCGAAAATTTACTTTCTAATCGTCAAGAAGTTGTCAACCTTACAAAAGCAGGGACTGACCCTTATTAGTATTTTTCAACATAGGTGGACGAGAAGACCTTCATTGTAGGCACTGCCACAGACGATGACAGATGTGAATATTGAATATTTGAGCAGATTTTTGACGGATTACGAAACTCTGAAGTATTTCTAAGACACGTCATTGTATAACATTTGTATCTGCGAAACGAGGTTACTAGCGAAATCCGCTGAAATAAAACGTCCATGACAATATTATTTAGCGGCCTACAGTAGATGATCACGGTAGCTGGCATAACGCTGCCTGTCTTTCATATCTCCATAAATCACAATGCGAATACCACAGTGTTCACTGCGTATCATTACCGAACTGCAAGGTATGTATTAAAAATATCATTAAGCGTAACACGTGTCAATAACGTCAATAGTTATGCGTTTGAAATCACAACAGTTGATACAATTAACAACGAGAATCAGTAAGAAATGTCAGAGGGTATACATAGCGACATTTTATCATCGAACAGAGCACAGTAATCGAATGAAATATACAAATGATGGATGAGGTACACGGAGAAATAAGATTATGCCTTTCTCGATACCTTTTGGCAAGATTAGTGGCGCTTGCGGTTAGGGGTCAGCCTTTCTGACCGATTGGTAAGTCACCCCAATCCTTCTTACCGATTGGTAAGAAGAATTTGGGTGGCTTGATGGAGTAGGTTGAGCACAAAAACTTGGAAGAGAATTGCTGTGTTAACAAAAACTTGGCGGACACATGTTCTGATTTGTGTAGGATTTGTCTGGAATTTAGCTTTAAAAGTTGCCATCCAGCTTACATACCCGACAAATGTTCATCTTTTTATTTAAGTTTCAAACTTCAAGGAAATGTTTAAGATATTTCAGAAGCAATTGGTAGAAAACCCTACTTAACAAGTAATGTTCTTGGAAAACTCAGTTTACAACATCCCTTTCAAGAATAAATTGTAAATAGACAAAAAATTGATATTTCCACACCAATTCACGACATCATCATTATCTCTTAGGAGCCGGAAGACAGGCAGTGGTTCGGAAAATGACGTGTGACTTGGGTAACTCAGTCTAGCATGAACGTATCGGCGATATCCCAGGGGGAGCCTTGTTATACCAGGTCCCGGTTTTGATTGAGACATCGCTAGGAGAAGAAGCTACCAAATCCCCATCCAGCCTCAATGGTAACTAAGCCGTCTTCTCTTGTCAGAATAGGAAATTAAATCAGTTTATTATTCTACTGAAGTGAATTTCGAGGCAAATCTCAATATCGGATTACAAAATCCACTTTGTTCTTCTATTACAGATATCAGTATTATCAAAGCTAATGTTAACAAGCTTAGAGGGGCGTTTTTTCTCAGTGTTTACTCAATCAGTCAGTGCGGTAATGGCGAGGCTGTGGTTGATGAGGAACAACGTTTTGAGGACAGTTATATAAATGGGAATCTCTACTAATAAATAAGACGAGAAGCATCAGATTTTTATCACAAAGTTTGCAAAATTAATATCTATGCCTTGCGCACGAATCACTCACTCACAGGCTTTCCTACCTAATTTGCGAGGTAGTATCCCTTCTGGTGTTTTAGAAATAAAATGGTGATAAGCAGCCAAGAGAGAACTAAATTTCATGGTAAGGTGAGAGATAGCAATAGAAAAGCTAATGTTTCAATTTAGGTCGGACTCTCAACACATTTTATCTTTACCGTACATCTCTGTCTGATTGTGTGTTTGTGTTCCAGTATCCACGGACAAAGCTGATGGGAATCTCAGCACCAATCAAAGCCATTCATTTCAAAGCCGGAAATCCGTTACCTGCTTGCCTGATGATACGCTAATTATCAAATGGCGCACAGTGATTTAATGAATTATTGACGACAGACGAGGCAAACCTAGCATTTCGCGAGAATTTAATCCGTCATTATTTTTTAAAGTCTTTTAATGATTGCAGTGATCGGGAAATCGAAGTTGGGCGTGACAGATATTTTCGAAATGAGATGACGAGACAACACGCATGCAGGCTATAAGAACGAATCTGTACCTACGTTTAGAACAAATCTCTGCCGAGTTGCTCAATATACAATAAGTACAGCAGTTAGTAGAAGGTATGAAATTGTTACTCTTTCACATCATAAGTATAGTATATGGCATCCGAAAATGCTCATGATGATAAACTTTAATTACCTCTAATGCCATATCCAACGTCTGACGATGCATCTGAAATAAGGAAAGATGAATATTGGGTCGGTTTAGAGAACTACCCCAGTTTAGTAACGCAGCTATTCATGACACACAAACTAGTTTAGATATCAGACAACCATGGTTGATGACTTCACAGCTCGATCAGGACGGACGAACTGGTGTATCAATACCTCTACTATGTGGTTTGTATAACTTAACAGTACACGTTAATCATAAAATATAACGCATACCAAATATTATGTCCAACTTCTTCTGCCTAAACATATATCTTATACATTAACCTAAATCGCAATATTACATGGTCGAGTCAGCCTGGTCACCAGTTCGATTAGTCAGTTGATATGGCAATATCAGCTGAGCATTACAAACGAATGTGGTACGAATGTACCCAAATTCCCGCAAAAGCGTAATCGTATACTAGGCAACACTTCTCGCATTGTAGCTCGAACTTAGCACCGACGTCCGTTGCAACTTCTTACGATGGCCGCAAGAAAGCCAAACGATCATTATCAGTGCAGCAGATCATGGTGTAACATTAGGTAACTTTATGCCAGTGCTACATACTTTACTAAAGCATCAACTCCCTGGTCTCGATTTTTTTTCTTGGTAACCTCATCAACCTTCTGGAATGAAGCGAAAGCTCTGAATATATAGAGACGGTTTGTGTGACTTCAAAGCAGAATAAATGTTGCAGTTTACGGTCACACGGAAGACGTCCTTCCCGCAAAGCCGTGAGATGAGACATTTTCATGCTAGGGCACGTCTGAGGTATAGCGGCGATTGAAATCATTGTGCTCTGGTTGATGCAGGCGGGTCTTGTATGAGCTAGGTCCTTTCAAGACGAACATTGGTAATTGAAGACCTAATCCACCATTCCACTGGTGATTGAAAAGTGTTATTTGAATAGAATCTTGTGACAGCGCGGATAAAAGAGAAGATACCATATTTCATGCTAGAGGTGATGGTGGTTTAAGTAGTTAAAGGTTAAAGGAGTAGACACATTGATTAACACTAAAAGCGGTCTTTCTGTTGGTTTTTTTTTTCAATTTTCGCCTCGACACGAGGTTATATATAGCAATCGACGGAATTGATATTTGCATTGCTATTCTGCAAATAATACGTGCGAGTAGGAATGAGTGACGTCAAAGGTGTCGCCAAGCATATAGCGTTTCCCCTTATATACAAGTTGAAAGAGTTAATGAAAATGAAGATGTCATACACTTAATTGGATTGTTCTGGTGTTTGGTGAGTCAAGTTGGTGTTTGACGATGTTCACGCTCTCACTGGTGTGTAATGACCCTGTCGCTTTTTTCACAAAGTAAAGTAGCATGCTTTAATACACGACTGTCTTCGATATCTCGCTTTCAATGTGCTATTGACAAGTGAATTGCATTCACAGTTGAGTGGTCTTGTCCTTTGACTTTGTACTCAAGAAAGATTCCACCTCCAGCCAGAAATAGAACACCTTAATGCACAATGGCGACCTCAACTTGCTGGCAATTGTTGGAAGCTTAACAATCAGAGTGTGTCAATTACAGGCGTGAAGCGGGTTTAAAGCACTCTCTATTCCCTTGAGCGGTCTGACTGGACGCATGCAATGGATTGGACAGCGCCGGGAACCTACCTAGAGCCCCAGGGGCTATATACACTAATACAATCGTAGAAGAGTTGACCTTTTATGACTCTATTCTCCACAGATGTAATTGATATGGTCGTTCAATATGTTCAGACACATAATAAGCTCAATGTTCTCAATATCTTATTCAGAGTCGTACTCGACTTCTATAGCCAATTGAGGTATCTGTAGCTTGGGAGCGATGATTAGCCTATCCCACGTCTCAGGCATTCACTCCAATGCCACCCTCTCCCATTAGTGGTCCCCTGTCACAGAAAATCACCCGTAATTTGCTGATGAATGCGGAACTGTGATATATACAAGGAATGTAGTATATTCTGAGAACCACTGGAAGACATATATCTAAATTCAGCTTGCGATACTGCGAGCCACTTCATCGACGACTGTTTTGAGGGCAGCGATGATTCAGATCGGCAGCATCTCATTGTTTAGACGGATTCATGAGGAGAATTGAGACCAGCATATTAGTGAAAGAAACACAGAAAAAGGAAATGAATGCTTTTGACTGGGATTCAAACCTCCGCAGTTCCCTTCGTAGCTTGGGGAACACAGATGGTCAAGTTTCACAGTGGGTACTGGCACCTAATGGCACAGCGGACGGATACCACTGGTCAACAAAAGTTCGGATTTCTTGAACCTTGGACATTTTCATGGATTCCTCATTAGGAGATCGAAGGGCTGAGTTAATAAGGCTTAATGAGCTGTAAAAGCCCAAGACAATTAATTATGCTTATTTTAGGGTCACTCTGGATATTTGAGTCACAAATCGTTAACCCGCCTTTAATCTGTTATTGCGCTATCATGGGAAGCCCTCGTATTTTTCATGGATTTCCAGAATTCCGAGCTCTTAGAGATAGCTCAGACAATGTCGGACTTTCTCAGAAAAATCATGGTAAAAAGTTAGCGAAACCTTTTAGTAGTCGGAAAAAAAGCCTCCTACTAGTCATAGTTCAGCGATGTTAAAGAACTTCTTCTTTCACCAAATGATGAATTTAATCACTTGAGCCAAGTGCCAAGCAATGCTAAGATAAGCGACCAGCATAATGTACGACCTCGTAAATTATAACTTTGGCGCATCCCGGAGAATTGATAATTTTTTATTCCCTTGACTTATTGCAAGACAAGTCAGAAAATAATTGCTATAACTTCAATCCAAGTTAATCATTTTCATAAAAGGGTTTGATCGATGTGGATATGATATGCAAGTACTGTCACTTCGCATTCGTTTCTTATTTAGCTATTTCCATTTGTCGCAAGTAATATGACAACCTCTAACCCCAGAAACCAAACAAACGTACCAGTGTGGCAGTGATTGACAGTAGGATGGTTCCAATCGCCTCGAACATGCATTCTCATTATTGGAAAATAAAGTCCAGTCCAAGTTGAAAGAGGCGTGATGTACCAACAGCGCCACAACAAAATGAAAAATATTGTTAGTGTCTTTCAAAAGCCCAAAATAATCAAACTGGGGGAACCGCAGACTCATCAAAGACAAGTTCAAATCGTAGCAAAACTCAATGCAAAACGTTTGCACATCTTCACATCTTCTTATTCAAATGGAATGCCTAAAGGATAAACTGGTAACTATGTAGTAATGAACAAACGGATACACACAAATTACAGTTTATTTTATTATGATAGTACATTTTCATTTAACCTTACACTAACCATAAAAGCACGATGCAAGTCCCCAATATTTGCATTGGTGATGGAACTCTTGGAACTCGCCCCAATCAGTGCAACCGTACGCGCACGGTGTTGCGGTTGATTAGTTTATATTCAGCAGCCAATCACCAACGCTGAATTTAAATAGTTTTGTGACTTCGACTGATTCGATCAGCGGTGCTGAAAAGCTATGTGACGTCACACAGTTAAATCTGTCAAATAGATCGATGAGAAAATTGAATGATGAGCGGGATAGCTTGCTTCAAAAGAGACACGTTCTCTTTGTAGGATTCGGGGAGTAAACTGGTCCATAACCATACACAGGCAAAATATTGGTCTTTCAAGTATAAAATGAAAGACTCTGTACGGCTATACAACCTACGAGTGTAACACTTCTTGATTCTATGGTCCATCACAGAATCTGATAAAAAACGTCTTGTCAAACATTCAATGAGCCCCATCAGGCTAAACCTGCATGCATCCCATCGACCGTTTAAATTACGTTTTATTAACGCATGGGCGCGTTCAATTACATATCAAACTTTTTTCTTTAAACATCATGTCTACTTGTTCTATTTTAGGCCAATTTTAAAGATGTATATATAACGAAGTCTTTTCTTGCTCGTTAAGGTAATGATTCATGCTCACATGCCCCAGGAAGCATACGATATTGGTAAATGTCAGATTTTCTTGTGTAAAAGTGGAGTCAATCACATTTTTTTCAGTTACTTGCTTGGATCATATGGGAGCGCTGATGTATGTCAAGTCATTTTTTAACAATTTTTTTTTCTAACATCAATTGTGATGTTACAAAAATGTATAAAAAGATCATTCATTCACCTAAGATATTGTAAGAGACAGACACGAAATACACGAATTTACATATTGTCCAAAACCACAAGAGGAATACTGATACGCACCAATGGTCCCATGCGTCTTTCCTTAGGACTCTAATGCCTTCGTAGTTGGCAGCATTTTTATCTATCACTCATTGTCACCTTATCATATATCAAACAACAAACCAATTTCTCGCTGGCAGATCCAAACACCCTTTCACGGATGATGCAAGTCCGGGACGGATAGAAAATGCTTACCCAAGGAGCCAAGTAATTATATTCAACCATTCAATATTACCGTTTATTTTCCACATTATTGGCGTCAACAATGGCTGGACTGATCAGAGTGATATCGGTTGGCTGAATTAACTCAATGAAGACGAATGTTGAGAGACTGATTGATATTGAACATAGACCAATCCGTGAAGTGATTTACTGCCGAATAGATTAAAGAAATCCCAAGGCGGTTATTTTTCTTAGCGCTGAAGCGTCTTGTATTATGTTTTAATAAAATCAGGATTAATTCCGTGATATTCGGTGGGCTAAGGCTATCCTACTTTCATTCTTTAATCTGTATCAATAGGTTCTGATATCAAATTCGCAGAGTTATTTTTTCTTGATATATGACGGGATCTCACGTTGATTCTTATCTTGTCAAAAGCGTTGAACAGATAAGTACGTGGTGGTACACGATTCAAATGTATTCGTAACACACAAGTTTTAAGGCAGCGTAAATTTGATTACTTGTGGTTGCCCATCGAAAAATCAGGAACTTTGTCGTAATCACTGCACAGCCAATAAGCAAAATTACCGGTAGTGATCTATTATCACTAAATTTCTGCTATTGAATACCATAGAACAGAAACACCAAAGAGCTTCGATAACAATAATATTTTCATCAATGAATAGGTTTTTATCAATATACGTTTTTAATATATCCCCTAAAAATACTCCAACGACGAAAAACTAGTAATAAAGCGGTGAGAGAATCCGATATCGAATGCTTTATACTATGGATTGGCATTTTATTTTATTCCATTTTTTGTAGCATACTTACCTTGTATCAAAGTTAATAGAATGTAAGAAAGGATGACTTGGGTGGCAAGGAAGACGTACTCCATCATCGGGCATATCTGCTGATAGGCCGTGCCGATCCTCAAATTTCAAGGTCATCGGTCAAGGCACCTGTTTTAATGCATTTCTTACGTGCAGAACTTTCCATATCGAATTCTCGCTTTTTGCATCAAGCGTAAGATCTTTTGCTGAGTGACCACATTAAGACGACATATGGCTGAATGTTGGTGTTCTTCTATACGATACCATCCTGGAAAGACAAAACAAAACGTTTTCCTCAACTTTTTTACATCTTGTACCAAAATTAATGCTGTCATTTTCTGGCAATAGAATTCCTGACAAACGTGTTTCCCTCAAAAACTAGGTTAGATAAAACTTCGCATGAGAAAGTGCATGCACGATACTCAAAGTCGGCACTAAACGAATGACCAAACTGTATACAGAGGCGAATGCTCTACGAAAAACTAGAGATTCACTTCCCAATTTCCATTCAACTGCGTAAACAAGGACAAATGATGAAGCAGAAATAATGACCATGATAGAAAGAAGATTTTATTGTAGCTTGCCTCAAGTCTTTGGCCGGTGCCATTGGTTTCTTATCTGTGTTTGATTGTAAAACGCGTTATGTTGACGCGGTGCAACCATGTCACACATTGATTGCAGCATTATTGGTGCATTTGCGGATGTACGAGAATCTGAACTCAATCTGCCATTTGCTATGGTAATATATTCTGACCCTTATCTTGCACTCAATCATACGCAGAGACGACAGTAACATGTTTGTTGCAAACAACACAGGGCACGGGTTACTTGTGACGGATTCGTCACTGGTGACTGAGGCTGACAGCAATGTATCATTAATTCGTAATTCGTCATTTATCAGACCATAATAATGTTTGTGAGGAGTTAAAGAAGGATTATCATAAAACCTCTCTTCCCATTATGTCGATGTTCTCATAAAATAAATAATTTATCCAAAAATAACTAACAAATTACAAAGTGTACAATGAGGATCAGAATCATAACATACTTCGAATAACAATTATCATGCGTCATTTAGCTTCGTGCGCACAATATTTCACTTCATCTGATATACAAATAGTAGAAAAATTTGTCTGGTTTTCGGATAACTACATAGACACTTGGTTGGAGGAAACACTGTTGAAAATGTTTTCGCCCGAGGTATCGTTGATAAGGGAATTACCCAAGGAGGATACCGCGGTGACGTCACGGCTTTTCCAAGATGGCGCTGCATATTGTAAACAAACTCGATCCACGGCCAAGGGAAAATCAAGTCATCAAAAAAGTTAGATTTTTCGCATCAAATCAGAGTTATTAGTACTTTTCTGCTATGAAATAAGTCTTCAGACAATAAGCTATCATTAGAATAATGAAAAGTGCTGTTTTGATGGGGAAAAATAGGGTTTTTTAAACCAAATAGCCGGGCACCGATCTTCCAAAATTAGCGATGGTTTCAAAACAGTCTCCCAGATATGGGGCAATTTCTTCATTATCATAATGGGATTTGGAGGCATGTTTACAGATTTTACAAGTTCGAGACCTGTAATACCTAAAACTCGCATAGATCCCCATAGATCCCCTCTATTTGTCGAGTTAGCGCCCCTGTAAGATCATGCATTTTCGGACACTAGAACGAAATCTTCCTGCGGATATCGCGGTTTCGGTGATGTTTTAAGGAGAAATTGACTGTTCTTAGAGTTGTATGGGACAGAAATGAGTTCATACTTCATGAATACATGAATATATTATGATATGGGCGGGCTTCTAAGTCAAAACAATAACAAACTCAACTGCATCTCTACTGTATATTGCGTAGTGCATTGCCTAGTGTATTTCGTAGTGTATTTTAGCGGAGACATTATTTCCGCACTTTGGCCACGCCAAACGTCTTTTTTATTCGTGGAAGTTAATCTGCTCTGTAAATTTTATTTTACACAGGAAGAATCCATACTAGGTATTGCAATATTTCATGTCTATTGGTGTTTTTGTGTACAAAAGCGCACCAGACAGTGAGACGTGGAGATGTGTTCAGTACTGGTGCTGTCAGTAGACTGAATCTGATTGGCCATAGCGATCACTAATATGGGTCGGGATCACGTGATGTGACGTCACCGCGGTATCTTCCTTGGGAATTACCTGTGCAAAGAGAATCTATATTAAGGATATCAGATCTCCAAAGGAGAAGGCACAAACTAGTATTGTAGCGAAAATGCTTAAAAGAAATCACGACGAAAAATGGCATTCCCACCAAATGACGAGGTATTAGTGAAGCCGACCGAATGCAAATGCACTAGCTACATTACACCAAACTCCTGCCTAACATGCACACTCACACTAGCTCAATTTACCACTCTAATCAAATTCCCGTTTTTGTGTGTTCATTTGGACATGTCTTTCAGAAAATAGAATTAAGGCGAACGTGATGAATCCATTACGAAGTCAGCTATGTAAGACGACGTTTTCAATTCATTGAAGAAATAGTGCAGAGATTTCAATGAACTGAATATCTGCCGATTAGCCGAATTTGTGCAAATCGAACCGGTAATGAAATTATGATCTTATGATAGGGATTTCTGATGAAGACACTTTTTGCATGGTGAGATTTGCTTTCGTCGCAAATATAGGCGTAGGCTGTATTTGGTGTATCAGTGGCAGACCGTTGAATTGCAACTGCAAGGATCTTATAAGGCTGAAAACCTTTAACGATGTCATCAAAAAGCATTTCAAAAGAACCCGGTGATGGGAAAAGCACCCGAAGGGATTACGACTGTCTTGATCCGAAATACACCAACAATTTAATTCCAAACGTCGCTATTCCCAAGCGCAGTTCATGCGAAATAAGAAGATGGCAAAACTATTAAAAGGACACCATCGGTAGAGCAGTCCACACGCGAGAATTTCGCAACGACTGCACTTGGGTAGTACCGTCATTGTAGATTTGCAAGTATTTATCACTTGAACGGACCTGCCATCAACCAATGACAATATCCCATCCTCAAGTGAGCCCAGTGACGAAATTTTCGACGAAGATTACAAGCTTTAATTATCACCGTTTCTCTTCGGTGAAAATTTATAAGGACATACTTCATTCAAGTTACATGGCTTCTGGGTAATCTTGAGCAAGAGGTTTAATTTTTGACTTGTAGGAGGCGTAACATCGCAGAGTTGCCATGGTACCAGGTAAATTAAAATGAAATATGATTTTAGTAAGATTACTCATTGACATTTAAAGAGATGAAGATGTTCTTGGTGAATGAAATAGATTGATATGTTGCTACAGAAGAAGACATGTTGACAGATGCATCCAATATGGGAATACTAGTGGGTTGGAGCGTCTCATTGCGATTAAAGGCAGGCAGTGATCTTCAGTTAATACCATTGAACTTATTTCACGAGTGCATTTGAAATCGACAACTTTCTACTACTTCGCTGAGCACAATCAATGAACTACAAAGATTTTTAAAGTTTTATTCATCTTTGCCCACGCAAAACAAAGGAAGCCAGAATCATTTTACTTCGCGGGCAACACCTTATCATTGGTACTTACAATTACAATAGCCGACAGTTGCTATTACCAATGACGAAGCGAGGGTTCATTATGGTCCGCAACGTATTATGATATCGTTATTCATTAAAGCATCCTCTACCCACCGGGATGTTCTTAGTGAAGTTCTCATTCAGTTTCGTATGCAATACACGTACCGTACAGTCATTACAAGGTTGCTGTATGATCCATAGTTAAACCTGTACCTACATGAACATGTATATGACATTAAATGGGATCTATATAACCAAAATCTTATCGGGAGTTTCGACAAGGGAACTGACAAGACCAAAATTAATGTAACTGCAACGATCTGTAACATAATCAGCACTTCTGCAAGAAAATAAATTAACGGCGAGAGCTGATTAACTTTTTACGTGGCACTGACTTCATGGCGGTCGCGCATGAGCCCTTATATTATCTATTCAATTCAATTCTTAAATGCTCAACTCTGAAATCAGATAAACAAATTCACATCCCGCAAATATCTTTTTTAATGCATTATCTTTCACCAATGACCAGAAAAATCCCAACATACAAAATGTAAGCAACTTACAACCATCCTGCAAAAATCCATAGATCATCTTCCTATATAGTGCATGTATCAGAAATGCCAAAAGTGAGCCCGAGCTAACGCGTTTAAATTGAGCGAAAGATACTAGTCTAATCGAAGGTGCCATATTGCCCAGGGCGATGCATCCGATCCTTTATGACATTTAGCGCCACTGACACATTCTTCCGCCAAGGTGGGCTGCATGGAACGACATAAACAGTATTGACTGGAGAAAATGAAACATCGATACCCATTACTATACTGTTAGAGATCCCTACCTAAAGAATGACTAAGTGCGTTTTAACTCCTTCGGCTGGATGACCCCTGGATGTGATGGGGATGATCAGTTCTAATAGTCGGGTAAACTAACTTTCTGATATAAATTCTGGCGCTATATACTGACCGAATCAAGGCAAGAAACCAAAACATATGCAACAACACAGGAATCTGATCCTTAATGGCCTATTTCGGGAAGCCCTAGAATTTTTCACAGGTTTTCTAAAAATGCTAAAGTTTAGAGAAAAGTCGGACTTTTGTCGGATAAATCAGGGAAAAGTTAGAGAAATCGTTGAAAAAGCCTCCTACTAGTGATAACGCCGTCTATTCGACCAAATAATGAATCGATGGAAATATCTCAGCGACTTTTTTCTCAGTTTGACTATTCCATGCACTAAAAACCTTGCAAGCTTGTTTGAGTATGGATGAAGACGATACCAAGCATTCAACTGCAAGCAATAAAGGCCACGGTATCGACAAGGCCCCGAATGACCTTATCATATTTCTGTTGATAACGATACTGCCAATCGGCACCTGCTCCTGAAGAGAAAACAAAAGGCTAAGGGACTCTGAATCAGCGCTTTCTCAGGACGATCACTCCTATGACCGCTCGAAGTTGTCGTAATAACTAATTATCTGCTGTTTGAGTTAAGAAAAAAAATCATCACCTACTTTATATGGAAATGTGGCATTGACGTACAATTTACTCTCAACCGGCCCAGTGTGCAATCAATTACGTCCTCCAATACAATTTTCATTAACTTTCGAAAATTGTCAGAAAAAAGACGTTCTCTTTATCTCGGTTAATGAGGTTTGCTGTGAGACATTGATATTCAGCATGCAATTTCTATGATTGGGACCTCTTGTTTTTACATTCGAGTCAATTTTCTTTAAAAGACATCACGGGTAAAGTATTGAATCTGCCAATTGCTAATTTACTAACTGAATGTTTTGGTTGGTTTTGAGTTCGATAGTTTTGAAAGGCTTCTGATGAGGAAGTGGGCTTGGCTGTTATTTCAATAATCAGGAACATCACCTTACCGGACCACTTGTCACTTCACTATACGTTGATTGTAATAGAGTATATATTATTGTGTACCAAAAAAGCTCTACTTTAAGGGCAACAATTATATATCTAGTTATGACTGTTGGCTTTACATCACATGGAAATGAGGTGCTGGTGTCCGTGATCTAGTGTGAATGGAGTGTGAAGATTGCGTCAGTATCCATCGGCCGGTATAACTTTTTTACCAACTAGATAATCATTCACACTACCGTACACCATCACTTACAGATCAGACGTCTTGGTAAATGCTACATTTCGTTGGCCAAATTTTATGCGCATGGGATGCAGATATCATTACACGGATATCCTTTACATTGGAACTTCTGTAACTGTATATTTCGAAACTTTGGTTGACATGAATTTGAGATAAGTCAGGTTTAGTGGGCCATTAGCCAAGATTCACCTTGGCTCATTAAAATGCCATACTTCTGGTCATAATGATAGCATAAAGAACCGCTACACACGCAATAATTGACTTTCGTACAATCAATCACGGAACGGAATGTGCAAGCACACATCATTTGCTTAATTAGGTCTGGACTTTTAACCGCGCTCTTTTTCACACTGTGAAGCAACCCACGGTTGCTAAAGAAGTTCGTGCTTGTGCAGGTATTTGGTGGACGACATAATGACCACACATGCGTTTGTTGTCCTCGGCGATATCCTCTGCCTGTATCGCTTACTACACACCTGAAAGACCATTGACCAAAGCAAGTGCCTCGTTACAACCACCCCTCCCCCTTCCCATCTCCTTACACTATGAAAAGAAGAAAAAAACGCACCGAGGCGGCGAACTGGAATGAATGCTCAGTTTATGCTGCTTTTATTCGTGATTCCCATTTACCCAAGATATTTTTCTCCACAATTTGTCTTTTGATTTATTTGTCAGGTATTGCTATCGATCGAATCGGGTTTCCTATCGCCCACTTTACCATACAAGAGTAAAGCCATTGTCATGCAGGGGACAGCATCCCGTATATCTCAACCGTTTATACCTCAGCTTACAGGGATTTTGCGGTAATTGCAAATTTTATCAAACTGCTCCAGCGCAATTTGATATATGTTGCCACTGGATGAATCATGGACGTGTCCCCGTAATGCTAAACTCATACATGCGTACGATGGAATCTTTATTGGTTTGCCCATTTACATTTATAGCAATCACTGAGTGATATTTCGGGATGTGCATAGCATATAGGCTAATGCCCTTCGGGTATTACTTAGCGTCTCATCAGCGATTGTCAGAATCACATTATCTTTGGGCATTAACCACGCCAGACTACAGGCCAGGCAAACCGGACTATACATGACATTGTCAAAGCTGTAGTATGATCAATAGGTAAGAAAGGTGCCAATCGACCGGATCCTGAAACCTTAATCCACGAAGTGGAGTTTGGTTGCTGTCAGCGATTATTACATTGTGCTCCTTTTTACAGATTTAATCATCAATAACATTGCTGTTGGTTGCTTAAGCTCACGTTGTCATGTCAGTTTGTCTGAGGTAGCTGGATGCTTTTGAAACCGATATATTCATTTTTGCATTTTCTGTCAGAACCTTAGAGGAATTATAATGAGGATTCTTGGCCGTCTCTGGATTTTTCAGTACCGAGAAGAGACCCCCAATTACCATCTCAGTAATTAAACGGAATCTTGTCCCAAAACAAAACAAAGTGTGAGGAATTAAGGCTATCATGTGAATTATGCAAGAAAGCATCAACAATATCGTTAATCATTGTATCGATTTTATCTCTAATTTGGTCCTTTCCATCGAAGGACACTTTCGGAGCGATACGTAAGGCAATTTCTAAAAGTGCACTCAGAAGATAAACAACCTTTCCCCAGCCTCTTATAAATCCGAAAATATATAAAGCTTCAAATGCATCTCGACCACAGAATTCGCCTCATTCAAATGAATCACACCATGAATGAATTATTTCCATTTTATACAAAATCTTCGTATGACTGAAATCAACCGAACTGATTGTGACCCGATGATCGCGTAATACGATTTAACGGAAAATCTACGTCGTTTTGTCACGTTCAGCCTGAATTAATTCCAGTGTGTCAGCAGTACGAGAGGATTATCAAACTGATAGAACTGGAATGAACGGTATAATGGATGCATTTGGTACGTCGGTACGTGGATGGATCGGGTTAAGGTATCCCTTAACGATATTGATATTACTCAGCATTGGCGCAAGACGGTACCTCTGTTTGTCACCAAGACGAAATGGGTATGCGTTTTGTGGTCATGCTTTCATCAGCTTAATTTTGAAAACCCACGACAGACAAATATCGCCTGGCGAGTTCTTTGACACATAACCATTCGTGTGAGCTCTCCTTGAAACATCTAAATATGGGTAATATAAATACCCAGAACACACGATTAAAAGGCATCATGGCTATCTACCGGGCCAGTGATTGTACCACGAAATGATGTAGCACAGATTTCCATGGAGGGTATGCGACTTTGCCCCAGAACCTGGTAAGGTTGGATCAATAGTGAAGAGCATCGACATGTTATGAAACCACAAACAAAAAGAATGACTTCATTACCATAAACATGCCCAAAAAAATCTGAAAAAGCTGTTTCTGTTCAAGTCACAGCAATCATACAAATCCTCTATCCTACTACCTCTGCTGCCTTGCCACCACAATCATTTGCTTTTATAAAGATGGTGAAAAACAGTTTCAAGTCGGCATGCTCGGCAACCGGGATTACATTCGGTTGCCAATTTCTTTAGCACCAGGTCTGACACGTGTGGCGGTATCTTGGACCAGACTGATGAAAGGTATGATGAAACTGTACAGCAAATCAATAAGAAATGATGGGATTCCGACATCCGGTCATACGGGCCCGCTGCTAGGAGATCAAGCTCAGGAAACATCTTACATATTTGGTAGCCACATCGTTATCGTTCGGAGAAGGTAGGTAATAAAAGGTATTATTAACAACCGTTCGGCTGCCCAATCACCTATAACACTATAGCTATTACTTTTCATCACCAAATTCCGCAGAACAGGAAAGGTTAAACACTCAACGAAATTATCAGATTTGTCCGATCTTATTTCCAATGACCACTTGAGGCTGCGATGGTATTTGTGCGGAGTCACACGATGAGGAATGCATTTTCCTATTTTCTACGAGTGAAAACAAATCTGCAAAAAATGCCTTTCAGAAAAACAGTTAGCAAATGGAATAGGAAAAAAACATACTGAAGGTATAATCTGAATTCTCATGCAAGAAGAACTGCTTTAAACAATTATGTCAAACCTGATGACAGTTTCTTAGAAATCAACCACGAAATGTATAACGGTGAACTTTCAAGGATGAGAATGGTCGAATCCTTAGAATATTTTCACTCGACTCGTTCACACTGGATATTGATTCAAAGTCATTTCAAATTTCATATCATTGTCACACGTTTCTTTGCAATTTTTCTGATGTTCAATGCCCGCCCACCTGATGAAAATTCTATATTGAGAATTGATGACTTTATAATAGTTAATTATATTGATGACACTTGAGGTAATAGATCTACTTCGTGAGGAGAAGCTGGATTGCTCTTCAGACGCCAGTTACAAATATGAGACATTCGTATCCCGGGTATGGCCAAGTACAATACCCTCATACAGCTGTCAACAAGTTGTAAATAATGGCAGTATTGATGAGGTGTTACCTTTCAATTTTTGATACGCAAGTAAATGGGATGCATGCCATGAATTTTGTTTTCCTCTCTTCGTAATTTTTCATCTTATTTCAGATTGCAATATCCATAAAACAATATCTAGAGAACTATCGAGTGAAATCGTTTAACTGTTTGTACCTAAACTTGTTAAACCAAGCAGAATATCAGCTGATTAGAATACTAATGCGATTTTGACAATTCAACGTCAATTTCTGGATCAACTGAGTCAACAGAAATAATGGAACTCAAATCTCATCGAAGTCTATGCATAAATAGAAGAGGCGTAATATTGGTGTTAAAATATATGCCTAAATGTATTATTCAGATCACGAATCATGTTAAGCATCGTAGTACCTTGTAACAGTCAGAACTACTGGAAGATTCGACAACATTGTAGCAGAACATTTGACAAACGGTACGTCAGCGTTAAGTCATATACACGTATTAGCAATCCTGTCGCCTGTGATAACCGCAAATCTAACATGGAGCGAATGGTGAAGGGATTACATATAATCACCACATTATAACGGATTATCAGAGTAATACACCCAAATGTGATATACCAAAAGCCGCGGCGTCTACGATAACCGCCCGTTAGCAAACCACATATGACAGCTGTGGATGGGATAGTTCCTCTTATGATTTTTATGCAGAACGTAAAAAAGTTATATTTTGTTAAGCCGTGTGATTTGTTTTCTTTTATCAGGCACAGAGTATACATTGCTTTTTTACGGAATGGAAGAAGGCATTATGTATTATGAGATCATGTATATTGTGCCATAGACGCGTGGGGTTCACTTATCGATTCCATTTCAATAACAAGCATATTCCTGGGGGCATCGCTTCAACATCAAATGAAGGTAGGGTTTTATCCTGTCAACGCCACTACGTCCTCAAAGTCTCAATGCACACAGACCAGGACATCGATTCACATAACATGTAGCATTAGTGAATTATATACATGTGGTCACTATGGGAGTAAGCCCCCTTCAACTGCCCATCACTTTAGGGAGAAAGGTCAGCCATATGTCTCCAATGCTTGTAGTAATTACATTTCTTGCACGATTGCTCATCCGGGTTGTGCATTTTTCTTGTAGGGAGATACTGATTGGCAGGGCATGAATTCTAGACAAGAACCATCATGGGATTAGTTACACGTTGTAGGCTGAGGTATGATCGTGATAGTATTTGATTTCATGACCAATGGCTTTGTGGCATCTTCTTTTGTAGTGTGTTATGATCATAAGGCAATACCCACTCATCTTGTGATAACCTGACAAGTATATAGTTACCTATGACGAAACCGAGTGTGGTGATTGATCTATGAACACCAACTTTTGCGTAATGATGAATATGAGTCACATACAAAGGTAAAGATGAAAGACCCAATTCATAGCTGATCAGGCAATATCTTCCAACGATGTTTTTATCAGTCCGCCTCCACCTTCAATTTATCTAATATCATCACAAACATACATCACAGGATTTAAATCCACTATTAATCCGTTATCATTACACATATATCAGGTTCAAAGTCTGAGGTTCGGTAAGGTTCGGTAGTCTACATTTATTTAACATCGCAGAGTGACTTCTTGTGTAATTTGTATTGAACAAATAAAAAAGTAAGAGGACACCGGTATGCTTATAATGATACGTAACTTTTCAACAGTGATGACAAATAACCTCAGAGAGTACATAACCATTGAGAATCATTTTTATTTGACTGGATTTAAATATGCTGATCGTATGCCGAAGTTGCTAGGTCGCCTCCACAAAAAAATACACCACATTGTTGTGGTATAACCTTTCTTAAGTGAACTAATCTGCTATGCAGATCTGATTTGGTGCAAATTTGGAGGAAAATAGTTTAGTGATGACAAATAACCTTAGAGAGTACATAACCATTGAGAATCATTTTTATTTTTACTGGATTTAAATATGCTGATCGTATGCCGAAGCTGCTAGGTCGCCTCCACAAAAAAATTACACCAGATTGTTATGGTATAACCTTTCTTAAGTGAACTAATCTGCTATGCAGAACTAATTTGGTGCAAATTTGGAGGAAAATAGTTTCTCCTTCAAAATGTGAGGATGAAATGGATTTTGTCTTGCTGCATTCAGTTGTTTTTTCTTGTTCATTGTCGATTCTGACAGAGCTAATGGGTTTTTGATTCAGGAGTAAATCCAATACATTAACTTAAATAGCTGTTGACATGTTTTGCACTTCACGACCTCCTCTTATGTGAACCTACGACCAGAATGATTGCTAACATTAATATTAAGGTAAAAAGTTTTTTAAATGACGGAATAATAGGTATTCCTCATATTCAGTACAACTACGTTAAGTAAAGAAACCATAAACGACGGAAGAAAATTATTTTGGTGCGAATCTAACAACCATGGCAGCATAAGCTCCGGAATGATCAATTCAGCTTTATGACATACTCTCTAGTATAATGATATTCATTTAGCACCCAAATTGCCTTAGATTCAGATTAACCTTTCGGATTATGCTCCTACAGTTACGTACGATATGTGATTCCCAAATTTTCTCAGATATCTATCCGTTTTACACTCTATTGTACAAACCAGAGAATACAATTTACAAAAACGTCTTAAAAAACATAACCTGTACAGTTTTTCATCCACGTATGATCATCAACAAGATCAATGACTCGAGCATTTTGCTATCAATTCATCACAATATTTTTATGTAAATACCACTGGAGGAGACTGACGACAAATTACCACGAAAGCCAATGACTTGCTTTAGTATCATTGCTCGTTTGGTAAGTGGTCGTATTCATGGTCAGCGTTAGTGGGGGATTACTGAATCCTGTTAATGTGAATGAAGACAAATTGCTGAGATTTCGTGCAACAAGTTGTAAATAAACATGAGTTGCTTTTTCTCGAATTTGTACTCGGTCTGGTTTTTGTCTTGACACCTATCAATATTACATGTTTAAAACACAAAGAAGTAAATTCCCTCATCACCATTTAAAAGATTTAAATCTTCCCATGAGCACTGGAAACAAATTAGGAGCACATGGTCATATTAAAAATCAATCTCTCAGTTTTAAATTAAGCTCTAATTGTTCCATGGGGGTTAACCTAGCCGAGTGTACATGACATGTACTGTTTTCAAATGTATTCAAAGTTCGAAGGTGATATCACAAGTCGTTAACGCATCAGTAAAACTCTACGTGTCGGAAAGCAGAAAATGCGCAATTCTTCCAGAAAGTTATCAATTGTTATCTCACGTCGAACAAGCCAATGACTCCCCGAAATTATTAGAATATGTAGCTTCAAAAGACAAATATTCAGTTGATCAGAGAAATATGTGCCGGTCTACACGTAATGACTTCTTGACCAGGCAGCTAGGGGGAAATCACCATAACAAATAGGAATCAGTCCGGGATGGGAATCTATGAATTGAACACCAACGAGACTCGAGGGTTGATTTGATCTTACCTTAGGTACGAAGCCATTATCCTCAAATTCTAGCTCCCAACACCAGGAGAGGAAAAAGAAATGAGTCAATTGAAAAATACAAATATGGTCACTAAAGCCTGAAATCATGCGTGTGTAGTTTATTCCTGCTGAATCGATAGACGACTTACAGCCAAACGTCGACATAAATAACTACTCTGCCTAAAAGTGGATGCACCTATAGCCCTCAATCGAAAAGAGGCAACAGTCTGAAACAACAATTCTTTTAGAACATGTTGGTTTGCTTATCTGGCTTTCGTTACATTATTGCTTTCCTTGTGACGTTTTTCTCCGTGCAACCAGTAATCGACGGCAACCGATTTGTCTAACACGCCATATACATTACATCCGTTGCAACTGAAGTGAATTCCGCAACACCGATTCATATAGCGCCATTTGAAAAAGCAACATTATTTATACCATATGAACAAAACCGAACAGGGACAGGGAGAGGTGGAGTTAACTTGCACGGCGTGAAAGCAGAAATGGGTGTACAGCTACACAGCGACTCGCTATCGACTCCCGTATCTGTGTCAACCTCCGCCTCATCCTTTCTTCAAAGCGGGGTACAAGAAATCGATCAGTGTCATAATCTTGCGTATTGAAATTGCAATTACCGCGTAAATCCGCTTATGCTAATAAAAATAAGAATGTAATAGAAATAGCAGTGACATAGATTAAAGGCAGTCCAGTGGGTTGTCGATAAATAAATAATGTAAGTCATGATAGCTACTTGGGTCAGGGAGGAGAGGGACGTGCATTTTTTGAGACGAATTGCCATGACCTACATGTAGCATGACGGATAAAAGGATTAAGGGTGAAGGATTGTAGTTCAAATTTTGTGGTTGCGGTTCGTCATCAAAAGGTGAAACTGAAATGTTGCAAAGAGACGCAATGGGCTTCATGCTCCTTATGATCTAATGCTTTAACTCTAGTATATGAATAGAATATGCAAACGCCTTGGTGATCAAGATGCGCAATAAGAGTCACGCACTCGTACCACGAATGTGGGCAAGAATCGTCGTCTCAGATGACTGCAACAGGCATCACTCCGCATCAAGTCACCGAATCGTCCAAACATAGCATGTCAACGTTCGTTTATCAGACATCCCATTATTTCCCCCACAACCTCACTAATCCTTAAGTGGTCATTTTACTAATGTGACACGTACAAGGAATACATATCACCCGATATTCGAGAGGTACTAACGATTTGGTTAGAATGGCGAACAGGTACCAGCAAATAATAAGGAAACAGCCTCCTAATTGGTCATAACAATCTCCGATGTTTGTAGAACCAATGTAGATACCGTATCTGGTGATAGTCGAGTCAACAAAAGTATCTGGAGCCAATTTGCGGTAATCATCAGTGTCATTGGTTTGTGGAAATGGTGTGGGGAAAAGCAACCACGATAACCTGTAATGCTAACGTTATGTATTTTTTGTCTTTAGCTTCATGTTAAGAGGACTTTTCTCAATTAACATTTTCTGGCAATTAGTCATATTGGCTGTTTTTGGTAGTTAACTTAATACCCACGGTACTTCTCACTTGAAGATTTGACTGTTCTTGGTATTTTTCTTACCTACGATACTTATACTCAATTGAAGGTTCGACATTTCAGATATGTCGAATCCGATGGCAAAACTTTCCATTGACGTTCCACAGATGATCGGAATAGAAAAGGATGATGAATAGAACGGCATGATATTTAATTGGAACTGAAAGGTTCAATACCTTCCTGCAAAAACCACCTCATCCTGACGAGGACTAAAATAATCTCACAGTGAATGCACAAAAGGTGCAGCGAGTTTTGGTTAAATGAACAGGGATTACACACCGCTTTTGAGCCATCAAGAGGGAGCTGGAGAAGGTATCGCTATTCACAGCAATAATTAAAGGAGAATATCAATTCAATCAATGAACAAACCAGTGATTCAGATCGATTCATTTTCCATTGGATTCTAATTAGTTGGAACCGCATCACGACATGGGAAGGAAGTAGCCACCATACTTCGAATGAATTATAGTCTCTTTATCAAACCACTGCCAATTTTCAACAATGCATTTAAATTCCATGAAGTATAACCGCAGATTGTGCTCTAAAATCTTACAGCCCATTCTGCAGGACTGAACATCCCGTGAACTTTGTAAGGCCTTCCACTGCAAGTACCCGCCACGCAACAGACACATTTTATAACCCTACTGCAATCAATGGGAAGATGTACCAGTTTGCCCAGTTGCCAAATGACTGAAATTACGTTAGCTTGACAGCGATCTGTGGGTATGGCCAGCCTGATTGGTCTCCTTCTGGTGTGACCATCAGGTAATAGAATTTGCACGGGAGTTATATGATTAGTTATCGATGATGTGCCGTTGGTTTGCGGAACAAGGGGTCCAAATGTCCCTGACAATATGAGCGACGGCTACATTCAGATTTATTGATCAAGCACTACAACACAAGCTGGATGCCGCTATTTGGACACAGCAGTTAAACAGAATGGCGTCTTCTTTGTCCTATAGCAAATACATAACGTACCCTTTTAGACCAGTCATCATCAGAAAAAAAAATTGATTCCAACTCCGGAATTGCAATTAAAGCATGTTGACCATGACAGCATGAGGGAGAAATCCGGTGCGCATCTGACCAAAGATGTTTGAGTCAGTCGTCCGCTACTGAAGTTGATGTTGATTGATGTAAAATGCGTACCTGAATGGACGTCCAATAGACATTAACTCTATGTATATGTGAAGCCACTTCTATAAACTTGTCCAAAAAACATTCTTTCCCCCATATTTCTCTTTTAACTGAAAAAAAGAAATTTGAAAAAAACTAGTAGATACGAAAAATATTTTTGGAAATATCTACAAATAGGACTATCTACAAATAATATATAAAAAGACATCGTAGATATCCTTTTATCTTGAGATTTTTAGAATTATGTGCTGATTATTGATTTTTTTATATCTTCACCACTGTCACTTTAAAAAAGGTAAAATGGTCAAATAATGTAATCTATTAACAGGAGGTAACACACTACAGTACTGGTGTGTGAAGCCCCGGACATGGACGTCTGTGGGAAAGATGTCATTAGATCACATGTTTGGCCTCCATCCAGTGATACTGCCTGCATTTCTGTAGAACATGGTGAAGATTACAGCCATTATTCATATTATTTACATATTGTATGGCCTCTGATTTGTGACCAATAGGGAGAGATATTGTACATGACATCACAAGCACGGAACACGCAAATGTTTCCACTTGGATCAACAATGTTCTGTGATGGGAAATAGAAAGCCACAAGCCCGGCCCTTTTGATGTGCAAATACTACAAATGAAGCATAATAATTATTAAGAAGTACTAACATTATTTCAACTATATACCAAGCCAAAATTGCTATTGGGGAGAGCGCTGATAAACTCTCTTTCTGTTACTCGTAAATGTTACGATTCCGTCTTTGACCTCCGACAGTATAAGACAGTATAAGACTGGTAGCTGCATTGCCAGTGCACTTTCAAGGCATGGTGTACATTCAAGTGTCTCATTAAAGCTCCTTAATATCTATAACTAGCTACATTTTAACTGTTGTTCTTACTGTTGTGCTCCTCATTTAAACCATTCCTCTTCTTAGAAGTCAATTTATCTGCGTATTACTGAATATCCATTAATGGTATCGGATCGTATGTTCATGTTGAAACGTATTTAAAGAGACGTAATTAGCACGTGTACACGTAGACAAAACTATCCAAGAAAAGAAGATGATTACATTTTCGATTTCGAACGGTTTTTTTAAAAGTTATATTTTCTAGGAGTATTTCGATAAACTGTGTTAAAGGGGAAAACTAATATGGGCTCAATATAAGTTGTTGTTTTTTATTCTTTATATTCAACAGAAAATAAATTATAAGTTTAGTCTGTGAGTGCAGTTAGTGACAAGTTCTTGTGGTCTCGATTGACTAGGGGGAAGTGTTGGTATCGTATTTGACGTAGAAAGATTTTTGGACGGTAATTTGATCGTATGATATTACATAAAGTAGAGATCGTGATAATGGCGTAGTACCAAAGGTTTATATGACACTTGCTGAGGACCATCCATTATCTTACAATTACTCTGATTAATTTGGATCAATAATCAATGTACCTGTAGGGCGTTGGCTAGTTACTTTGTTGAAGGCTGGCCAGGACCGGAGCTCTTACGTTAATGGATATGATCGACGATATTTTGATAGCTTGTTATCAAAAGCTTATCCAGAAAAGGACAGATTGTCAGAATTACAAGGGACGAAATTTAAGATAAGATCCTGGAAATGCTTAACTTCAATATTTTTACAATTTCATGCGATTCTTTTAAGATTCTGGTGAAATCTGACAAGATTCAAACATTATGTTAGTAGCACTGTACTTCATGATGGCAAATCTCATAATCTTAGCAGGCTTTTCGTCCGCGGTATGAACATTCAGTTAAAGACAAATATTCCAGTTTGGCGTTCTCACGAGCAACCACAATACAGTAGCCCTGAGATGGAATGTGTCCATGACATAAAAGTCTCCAGCTACTGAGACAAAGTCTCAATACCAATCAGGGTATTTCAGAGACCTGACCTCACAGGAATGAGAATATTAGAAAGACAAATACACTGTCTTTTTTATTACTTTATTCAGAAATGTATATTCATGAACATTTCATGGAATATTTTCTAAATTTCATTAAGTCTACATACATGTATGTTGTAAGTTTCCCTAATCTCTTGATTAGTTTGATATGACCTGTCAATTCTCTGACAAACAATCCCCTGGAATTGAAATTTGAAATTAAACTGAACTTGTATGACAAACTGAATGATTTAAGGCAAGGAATAAGATTACGATTATACAAGTTTTTCCTATGATTTCTTAAAAGTCTTTATGATTATATATTGGCAAGGAATTGAGTGGCGAAAAATCCCCTGGCAAACAGCAACAGAGGTACATTTGGGTTTTAACCTTCAAAATTATCGGAGACTTACAATCGCACTACAATTGATGCAGAACTTGTATGTAAACGTATCACCATGCCTCATTGGGTTTAAATCTCTTTTGTATTCAAACAGCATCCATCTTTTACAATTATGGCATAATACGGCATCAGTTTCAGTCCTTGTGTCATACTGATTTATTCTTGGTTATGTGTTCATAGGCACATGGGTACAACTCATAGGCGCAACAGGAAGTGTAGAATACTTGTCACTTTGGGAAGAAGCAGGGATAGAAGAAGGGAAACCTTCCCTAGGTCGAATAAAACCCTGTTCGAGCTTTGCTCTCATGACGAAGTCAGGTTCAGGACCCCATTGGTTCTCACGTCTGTTAAAGTACTCTTTTAAGGGTACATATTTGTACATCCTCTTCATATTTACATAATGATATTTTTGTTAAATTACCTCTTAACAAAACTACTTTTCTTGTTCCCACATCTACCACACTTAACGGTCACATAGCCACGACCATTGGCGGTTTTATGGCGGGCTATTTTACCTTTATTTGACGTAAAAGCTCTGCATTTTAGGCAATAGGAATATCCATGAATTATTCCAACTCTTAATGAATTTGGTTGATTGGTAACTATGACCAATAGATCATTCAAATAAACAGTATTAACGTTGTATGGAATATTTATCGAATCATATGTCTGCAATCTGCCAGTAATTTATATAGAGCCAAACACGCTTGTCTGGGTCTACCTTTTAACGGGGCGAATTTATAAAAAAATAGCTTTTCACATAAATATTCCTTGTTTTATGCTCATTTTATTACTGATTGCAAAGTGCTGATTTGAGAGTAGTAAATAGCATGACTAGTCAACACCCACATTTCTTCAACAGATGCTGATACCACAAGTTTGAAACTGCTCCAGCTTTAATGCATTTGGTCAAGCAGTTGCAAAACCTCTATCCACACAACGCTGTTATGCCAAAATAAAATGCAATTCGTAATTTGCAATATCAACGGTCAATATAAGTTCGCTTCTGAATATCTAAATGTCCAGAAACGCAAATCGATGTAGCTAAATCAGATTCGTCAACATACATGTATCATTGCCAGTTTTTGTAACGCGACTATTGGATAACACCAACAAAAAGCACGAAACGAACGATGGATTTAACGATTTAAAAAACGCACCTAGATTGTCAAATCGGCACGACTTTACAGGAATGTGGCTTGGAACCAAAATAGCTTTAGATGTTCAACAGAAAATGTATGTCGACGAGATTTTAATATCTAACAGTGGGCTATGTTCTGAAACGGGCTCTGCTCTGCAACTCACAGTTTAGGAGAAAAAGAGAAGTGACGTGTTACCTTTGGCAGCAGAGAATGTGAATCACACTTGCATCATCTCCAGGTACTCCATCGCGAGTTATCCCGAACTGAACGACTCTTCATTGAGATAATACTTTAGAGCCGAAATTCTAGTAAAGTTGTTTGTCCTTCACGATGCATGCGATTTTCTCTATGAAATTGGCAGTTTATAAGAGAGATATAGAGGGTGTTTATCCAAATAACCCGGATATACTTCAGTTAATCGTACGATCAGTGATTCGCTTCCAACACATCAAACAAGAATCTTTTTGAAAAGCACGTGGCGTAGACCCGAAAAGTACTTTAACCCAACTTGTCACATTTGAAAATTAACTCCAAGTCCACTGAGTGCAAGTTTTCAGAATAGCCAGAAATTAGGGTATCACCAAATTGAGGCCGTTCGATAGAACTTGCACCTTAAGAACGGATCAGCCTTACTCGTTCTCGCGAACAAATCGGTGTTCTATTGATGCTTCACTCGATCCCGGCCAAGCGAAAGATTGGTCTCAGTAGTGCCATCGCTGAGCTAATCGTTAAATAGTCAATGCGGTGCTTCCGAGGCAACAACATCAACCGCGAAAACTGTTGTAAGACACAACCACCCGTTAGCTCCGTTAGCTTTAGAGGGAAATGAAAACAGATAGCCCATGATAAGGAATGTTATTAATTTCACCAAAAGTGTGACTAGGGTTTTAGTTATTAGTGCTTTAAATATTACAACTTTCTTTATTTCACTGCCATTTTGATTTGACCTTTTGATTTATTTGTTATCTTCTCATCTACCTATCATGCATAGTTCTATCCTAGCATGCTTTGCACAGCACAGTTTGCAATTGGAATTTTCATGGAGTCAATCCAATGCTTAAACCGTAATAAATCATTGCAATTCCATGGTAATGTAACATTAAATCACCAACAACAAGCATAAGCAAGGCTTGCCTTTTTGCCGCAACTAATCAGACAATTCGAACTTTACTCAAAAGTGAAGTTCACTTTTGAATGGGTCAATTTTACTTGATGTAAATTACTAGTATCCGATATTGACCCCGTGATAATAGTCTTCGACAGCTAAAATTTCATGAAAAACTAATTTGTCAAGAAGCGATAACGAGCCGTCTGGTAAGGCTAGAATAGAATTATACTCGAGAATTGATGGAGAGTAGTTAGTCCCTTGGCCATTTGTTTAGTGAGTTGTCAGAGATAATATATATCCTTTCTGCTAGCCATAGCGACAATAACAGCTGTGAAGAGTAGATGAAACATGGTCCTTGATGGAATTAAAATGACGGTTAAATTACGTCTTTGAATTGCTTTTATTTAAAGGTCTGAGCGACAATTCATACGAAAAATGCAGAGATGGGTGAATGGACTGATCGGATGATGGCACGAATCACCCGTTTGATTACCGAGTTAATTGCTTTGCCGAACGGATCAAAGTCACTGCAACAAATGCTGAAAAACGTCTGCTCAGACTTATCGTTGTCACTACCTGCGTCCAATCTATGTAAATTGTCAGGGACACAAGTTTTTACCCACACTCTCAAATACAGGGAAAGCTCAAGGACAACTCTACTTGAGATGCATGACGATTTATTCAAGGAAGTGGCAAACGGACGAAGACTCGTGGAATTCATCAATATTTAAATGTTAATCGTTGAAATAGTGGATCAACTCCGTGCTACAGGTTAATTGTTTACTGTCACAGCAAAGTCTTTTCTTAGAAAGGAATATATAGTATATCTTTCTACTATATTTTTTGTTTCATAAGTAAATGACCAAGCACCAAATAAAAAAAGAGCAGATATCTACAAAGACACTTACATGCAGTTGTTTCCGTCCATAAAACACTAGAGTTATCAAACTTGAAATTTCAACTTACTAGATCGAACCAATGATTCTTTCTATCTTCGATAATGCGAACTTGTCGGCATGGTTGCTACATACCCCCTACAAGGATTATCGGTAAGCATCATCATTGCAAATATTTCTCTTTCCGCGCATAGAACATCATAAATCTTCGCATTTACCATGCAGTCCGAGATAAATCCATGGCCGGCTAAGTCAGACACAGCGATGTAGGCCAAACTCCTGTGGCTAGGATCCATTAGCATCAAACCATCAGAAAGGCTGTCAAAGCCGGCACAACAGTTATGGATGTTGCTCAAGCCGAGATTAGAGAGAGTATGAATTAAAGATAGCGGTGTTTTTCCGAGTTTGAATTAATCGAGACATGAACATATAGCACGGACAGATAAGGATATTAAAATATTATTGCGTAACTAGAAGATCAAAGGTAAGACTAATAGCCAATAAACCTGATTGGCCCCTAACTGTAGTAGCATCTCCTCCCTGTTAAAGGAAACGTCAAGTTAATACAGCCTTACTTTTTGTTCTTGTTGAGTTTTGTATTTGTTTCGATTCAATGTTGGTCCTACAACATACTATAAACTAAGGAGAGACGCAATCCAAAAACAGCGTCAAACAAACACCATCTCATTGAACGTGTGCCATCAAAGGGCACCGCAAATATCAATTTAAATAAAAGGTCTGGATAGGCAAACCCCATTTATATTCCTTTAAAATGATTGGAAGATGCTTCTTTAATGTCAAAGGGCAAATGATTCAGTCAAAGCATATCCAATGGGCCACCTCCGGATGGTCGTGCCATCCCTGGCCATGGTCAAAAACACATTAGTGAGATCGATCGTCCAATTGCACGAGATGGTGACAGGGTTAGTCCTGTGGCGAAAATGATTACAGAGCGAAAATGCTATTGTCGTCACTTTGGTGTATCTGTCCGCTTCGCTCAACCATTTCTTGTAGGAAGGTCATGACTAATACCACGGATTGTGAGACATGGTGACCACATTTCGTTGCATCATGAGTTTATCAATCATTCTTCCGATCAATTGATCGGGTTTAGTGTAGAGTTTAGTTTAATTCTGCAATGTTCAAAACGCATTCAATCCTAATCTAACTAAGGCATCTGTGAAAACATTCGTCTTCAACTGTTTTCCACCAGACATACTGATCGTTTACACGACAAATCGACGTTTTAGAAGCAACTAAAATCTCGTATGTGGTAGTGAAAAATAGATAATTGGTCGCGACTCTAGTGTACCAAACCATTCAAACCACATTTATTTCATAGATCTTAAACAGATAAGCACATAGAATGAGGACCTAAACACCTATTTCTCAGCATTGCTGAAATGGCTTTACGAATACGTCACCACTGGAGTACATATGTACCAGTAACAACCTAGAATGTCTTGCTTGTAACGACTTGTACTTCGATGTGCCCTTTCTTTCTGTTGATTCATTCGTTTTGAGGTTATTCACGAAATTCATGAAATAAAGATGGCGGTTTACATGTACACACGTTCATGTTGATGCCTACTGGTCACCGCAATCACTGTTCGGATGCATCATATCAGTTCAAAACATGCCTATATCAAGCATTTGCTTTTTTGGCAGCACGGTTGATGTACTCAGCAATCAAGCGTAGATGAAGAGTCATATTCTCACAGCTACAAACAGAAATCCAATGACGTCTGCTGCAACCTGGGTCAGCAAACGACATGCAGCTATCTATTCCCATTCGAATTTGTGTCAGGTACAAGATGATGTATTGGGATAGTTCGGGAAAGCAAACATAAAAAATGAAAATTGATGTACGTTGCATCAGGTGACATGATAATTCTAATTATGAATCACAGGAGTAACTTTGGCTCTGGGCGACAAGCCAGGGATGAAGTGTTGGCATAAGCGAGCCCATGGGCTTATCTTAGGCCTGTCCGCCTTGGATCAGTCAACAGATGGCTAGATTCCAAATGAAATTCGAAATGAAATGAAATCATAACATCAATAATAGTATCAATTTAGGTCATCAAAAGTGTTCAGACAACTTCATCCTCATTTTCACCGCAGAGACAAATAAATGTTAACCTTTTGGGACCTGTAGGATGCACCATTAAAAAGTACATCTTGTTGATAGTTGATAGTCGATAGTTTGATGAAATCAAAACACATATGCTGAAAGGCAATCGCCCAATCAAACCAACTCCGAGACGGTTGCCAAATAAGAGAATGATGACCGGTGTAAAAGAAGAAAATGTCCCCCTGGAAAAAGTGTCCGGCCCTATTGTATTCCGCTATCTGGTTCTATAGAGGCCATGACCGCCAATAGCTCAGAGATTAAAGCGCATAATAGAATCCATTGTTTCCCGGACATTCTATCCCAGGACATTTTAAACTTCTACACCGGCGCTGAAGAATCCATCGTCGTGGTGATGAATATGAAAGCATGGCCGATGCAGGTTATATTCATTACTCAATCTGTCAATGTTCGAGCCAGCAAGCCATTATGGGAGCAGCCCAGGAAATCTGCAATGTTTCAACTGGCAGGTAGACATTAAGAATACCCCCGCACTGTCGATGGGCCATCCAATTTATATGTCATACGGACCATCGTCGTGCCTGGTGTGGGGCATCTCGTAATTGAGATAGTGTTGTGGTACGATTCTGAAAGTTAAGTGATCGAACAAATCTGCCTTAATAATGGTGATGATTCTCTTTTTAACATGTTGTCGTTAGGATCACGGTAGCTGGTGTCTCGCAACTACAATTTGTTGCAGTTGTTGATGTGACCAACACAAAACATGCACGAGAGTAGCACTCCTCACGGCTTGAAGGTTTCCCGCCTGAATAATTTCTTTTCCCGTCGTCTTACATTGGCCATCCTAGTAAGACTCTTTTGTAAAGGATCATTCAATTTCCTTTCGACCCCGTTTAATTCAGGTTGAGGCATTGAACAGTCACTCTATTTCCTGCCTTTTCAAATCATATTGATTTTGGGAGATGATCTGGTAGTTTGCATTGAGTTGCATTACGACAGCTGCCAATGTAACATCATCTGTGGCTCGTGTCCAAATAATGTTACAAATTCAAGGAAGGGGGATATTATTTTAGTGTAATGGCCCAGCATTATGAATTTTCGGGAGGGATAGAAGTTTCGTCGATCTACCGCAAGCTATTTATGCTTAATCTTTTGCAGAGAGACACCAGCAAATGGTCCATTTATCACTTGATGAAACCCGGCAATTACATGCGGCATCACGCCAGGAGGGGACCTGTACCTCGTCAGATAGGAGCAATTCTCATCGTTCTACTCAAAAGATCAATTCAGCTCATAAAATGATATATTCACGGCCTATAAAGAAAGTATAGCTCAACATCTAGTAGTAATAACAGCTACTTGAACGTGTCATCCGTGCCCTTTGTAAAACCATCACTTCAAATAACCTGTGCATGATATCGACAACGCGTGGTGGACCATTTTAGCGAGACGATTGTGTTGGGGAGTCTCAAGAAATAAATCACAGCAAATACCTTTCTGTACTTTTTGATCTCTTGGTTTTTAAGATATCTTAGCGAGTTCGCGGAACCAGAGTAGTTGAACACACTTTACTATGTTACCTCAGGTTGCCAGAAAATCTCATGGACGTAATCGTTACTTTGGCCAGGTTATAATAATCTTACCTCCGGATCCTGTTCGTGACTCCGTCCTGAAAATAAATTATCTGGAAATTATAGTCCAATACAAAGAAATCTCCCTCCATGCAACATCACTGTTATCACAAAGATGACGACTGTGTAGCAGTTCTTTGTGAGAAAACCGAAGGTGTGCCCTAGTGTTTCCATGTTTTTGTACAATATTGCCGAGGAAGGTAAAGGCTTACAGTAACCAGCGGTACACAAAGGAACAAGGCAAAGACCAATAAAACTTAGCTTAGTCTCGATTCGGTATCCATCCTGAGATTCAGGTTTTATTTCGCTCATATGTCATGTTCAAAATCGAGAGTATATTGCTGGTTACACGAGAATGTTTAGTATCAATGCCACGGGCTACACATGGTTCCTATCTCACACCTCCGCATCCCCAAGCTAAGCAAGCCATTATCCCTCCTTCAGATGTTAGAAATCAAAGGATTCTGTTTACAATCACTCGCCTGGCAAACCAAGGAAGTAAAACATCTTTAGACATTTTACTCATGTTTAAGACATCTAATTAAGCATCTTCATCACGTGTTAGTAGTTAAGACAGGTGGATATGCCCTTACGTCAACGACATTGTATGTTTAGCCATGAACTTAGAGTAATCAAGATATCGAATTCTCATCAAATTATCAGGAGGCTAATCAGTCGTATTGCAAGGTATGATTCTGAATGAACATTTACCTCCTCACAACTAAGAAAACCATTCTACCACAAATCCATGACCAGCTACTATACTGGATCTTCCACGACAAACGACAGCAATCGCCAATTGATCGGACCGAACTTTCCATCTGGGCGAGCAGAAGAAACCTCAGTCCGTTCTTTGCACGGTCAGTTATCATGTTTAGAGCAAAAATATGCTTATAGGCTACCCCTGAAATATCGCAGGTCTGTACTACTGTACTACGCTGTAGCACTTTACATGTACTAGAGAACACGAATCTGAAAACCCTACTGGTGACGTTAGTTGAGGAATTTCGCATTCCTAAAAAAAAAGACAATGCACGATATTTTTACCATCCACGTGATTAATGACGAAAGAATACGATTTCTGACTGCCGTCTGGGATTCGTATTAAAGTTTAGATGGATACAGCCCTCCTCAGCCACCTATCAACTTCTACCGCATGTAAGACATGTACAAAATATTTTCTTCACATGTTATATTTTTGAGGGAACTTTTACAAAGAATTTGAAATCATAATAATATATATATATATCTATAGTTGAGAATCCAATTTCCGCCAGTAGTTAGTTTACCACAAGCCAGTGGCCAAGTCGTGGAGATTACTCCGTGATGGGACCATCAAGCCAATGTGCCAACTCGGGCGGTAATTCTTCATCCAAAGCCAAGATTCCCACAAGTACACATCAATTCGGAGCAGATTTGACAAGGTATGGTCCGATTACCCAGTCCAATTTATTTCTAAATCTCTATCTTTTCTTGTAGCAGTTATGTATGTGACTGGCATGATTCTGTCTCTCTTGGTCACGTTCTCGAGACTGGTCCCACTCGATTCGGTGTTGGTATAAATCACTGGTCTTCGGATGACAATCACTACTTTCCAAATAAAATGATATGTGGTACGACTACGAGACAGTTATACAATTTCAAGAGGGGATTTCTCTTGTAACATTAGTAAAAGCAAGTATAGATTAATCCATACTTGGTAAAAGCGTATGGCTAGATCATCTGAAATATGTTTTTACCTTTGTTAGGTTTATCGACAAAAAACGCGACTTGTAGTCAACCTAACGACATCAAGTTCACGTATTATGAATTGGGATTTGATGGTGAAGTGCTTAGATTCTGCGAAAATACTGCACCACTCGGTAGAAGCATATCGTAAGAGAGGCATGAAATTGTGTCAAATGTTAAGTTCTAGATAAGGTCGCTGTTAACATTTAGGCTTGTATTTCACTGACCACTTTTTTGGTATCACGGAATTTCTCAGCAACTAATTTCTTTGTTTGCTTCTTAAAATCAAACGTGAATCATTCCATAGGAATATTTCAAAGGTAACTCAGATACCGACGGCCTACTCTTTCAGTGTGCAAATGAAGATGTTCAAGTAGAAGCGGACAAGCGATCACCGTCAGTCTACTGATAAGAACTGATAAGCCACCTTTTGGTAAACACAATTCGTTGTGGAGATCCTCCCGTCTCACCATCATTTCATACCAAGTTTACTGCGATACCTAGTGGATATATGTATGAAATGATATGGAAAATGCATTATGTATATACCAGGTTTAGTTGAAGAGTTAATGAAAGACGTCAGGGTGTGACTCAATTAAATTGAATGTCTGATGGAGGGAATCCTCTGATCGCCCAGTGTGTTGTATGGCGCAGATCGAGATAAGTGGCATAATTTTTACCTTTTCCAAGTTTAAGATTAGCTAACACTGTGGAGAAAACCCATGGATTGCCAACGGAACCTTAAGAGGCAACGGCTGAGTTACCTGCGTACAAAGTTGATGTTCAGAGATGTTTGCTTGTTTGGGTCTAAAAAACTGCTGTAACACATGCATCTGAGGTATTGCTGCCACTGCACAACAGATCATGTATCAAAGGGCTTGTTTTCCGAGTTGAAAGTAATTAATGACCAGGTTCCTATTCTTCGACTCTACGGCTTTCGATACCGAAGACCTTTGATTAAATGTGCATACAGGGTTGGTGAAACCTAATTTGTTTCCCGGTCGCTCTACCCTACGCGCATATCAGACCAGTGGTCTTTCATGGTTCATTCAAGCTTATAAGGCCAAGCACCCCAATGTTGGTCAGCATCCACAATGCTAACTTTGCCGAATCCCAGTGAGGCAAACTAAACAGTGCAGGCTACTCAGACTCCTATGATTTATTGATATTTGCTCTGATTTCCCATTCTTGACCTGTCTTACCACAACAGTATAATCAGGAACAATGGTCCAATTCCCTCAATATTTGATGTCCGAGAAGTAGAGAAATTGAGGTGAGAGGGGCTCGATCATGACAATGAAGTGGAAATAAATAATTTGTGACACCTTTGTCATCAAGTGTCTACTAAATTCAGCCTCGGTTTTCTCCAATTAGGATTGACTCGGTATGGCAATCCAACGACTCATAAATTATGAATTCTTCGTCAATCAAGCATTATATTCTCACCATTTTCGTGGCCGATAGACCAGCCAGAACGTAACGTAATGCAATTTTAGATTTATATATCTGGCACTACCTTATAATTGTGGTCCAATGCAATCAATGACGGAGTGTGTTTTTGTGTGTTTTCTCGAGGGGTTAAGTATCACTTTAGCAATAATACCATGGAAGCGCGGAACACCAGCATGGTTTATTTTAGTTTTGTGAAGAAAAACTACTTTGATTTCAATTTTCATCAAAAGTTTACATATCAAAGCTTTATAAAATCTGTACCAAAAGCTTTGATGACTTGGCCAATCTTGCCAGCAGAACATTACTTTTGAAATCCGGTGCTCGTTGAGGGTAATCGGAATGGTAAAATTTTACTGAACGACAAAAGTCTAAATTTTTTAGGCAAACTCCAACAAAAGAAAGTAATTTCTTTCGTAGACTTTGAGGTTTACAAGAAAATTTCAGTGACTTGGTATATAGCGTTCGAGTCAAGTTCTGAACAGCTATGTAACGTATGTAACTTGACATGTTCATGTTACAAATCCTTCGTTGTATACCGTTACAAGATGGGTGAGCAAATCCCCACAGTAACAATCATCTGATATAAGCCAGCTAGGACGCATCCTTCATAATTTAATTAAAGGAAGCTTAATGCTATATTAACTTGTCTCTCAACCTTCAGGTTTGATTTAGAGCCCTTGTCAGAAGGCAAGCCATGTCTATCTGTGTACGCACTATCATCGAGTGGCCTGGAAGACTGCACGGATCACCAACGGCAAGGTTACTCGTTAGTATTGCCAGCAGTGTATGAGTGACATACACTGCTGGTATTGTGCATTTGGGAGTTGTTCTTAAGGCGATTCTCTTACATTCCAGAAACACGATAGATCCTGACTGGGAGAGCACCAAAGATATTCCCCAATTTAAGTCTCTCGAAACCTAACCAAGACAATTACAAGGTGATAGCTTATCTGAGACAGGTAAAAAATCATCTGTCAACAGTGTTTGTTAAAATTTCCAGTATTGTTTCTATCCTGAAGATGAACCCGAAGTAACTTCAAAATTAAGGAACCAAAGCAAATGTCAGATTTACAAAGTTTGCAATCTGCATCCTGCACCCAAATTTAGTGAAGAAGAATTTGAAGATCATCTGACGAATAGCATATCAAAATCCATGCTTCTGTAAGATACGTTATTGCCCATGAGTGGTGATCCATATGACAATACCCCAGACATTCGTCCATATTAAATTCACCCTACCCCCGATGGACAATACTATAGGAAGAAGGCAAAATTATGCTTAACATCCTGTATCAAGTCAATACGAGAGAACCTCGGAACCTGATAAAGAAAGGGGTAATGGTATATAGTTCGATCTACACACAATTTTGCCCTTAGCTAGATTCACCGCTCAGCCACTGTGAAATCTCTAACGCTTCCAACTCTCTCCTTACCCGAGGCTTGGCGCCATTTCTCGGAGAGGAGTCAATCAGCATTAGTATTTTGGCCTTTACTCGGTAATTAATATCCATCATTATCGGAACGCTGGGCGATAAGGTTTGAATAGCATAGCACCGATTTGGTGGGTATCCGTCAAACTTGATATAATTGATGGTTTCGGCTGACCTTACCCTGACACGGTGGGCCGAATGATGCTCAGATTAATATTCACAGCGGAAAATGACGGTGTAATCAAACCTAGAGTGGCAGTCATCACCACAGGAAGTAGCGCGAAAAAAATGCCGAATTATTTCTTTAACCCTCGGCATTTGATATACATGTACATGATAGTGCAAACAGATTATTTATCTAAATGCTTGGAACTTACTACATTATGGTCCTTGACTGACCAATGCTCAATTGACCTATATTTTTGAATGAATCCAAAAAAAGTATAACAAGAACATATTCACGATCACCGAGAAAGGTTGGTGAGGTTCCGTCCCTGAACATTATATAATTCAGAGTATAGGCTTACAACTGCCTATTAAAGTCAAGCTTGAGACTTAGGTAGATTTACCTTATGCCTAAATCAAACAAATGTGACTTAGGCAGTTTTACATCAAGCAACATGGGGTTGTCATGGCTTTCAGAAATCAAATTGCCTAAGTCAGATATAAAACTGCCTGAGTCGCATTTGAGTATTTGTCAAACTTCCTAACGTCGTCTTGAACCGTTGTGTAACACCAGTAAGACATATCATCAATTGCATGTTCATATGTTATTCTTAGTCAGCTGCAAAAATAAATTTGAAATAGTTAGGAAATGAATGCCAGGCTCATCACAGATTCCTTATGGCAATATGTTTTCTAACTTGATTCAAACAAATATATACCTTTATATTGTGTTACCAGCATACCTTTATGAGAACCTTTACTTCTAAATCTTACAGCCGACTTTTATTTAAAACATCCCAACAAGCACTTTATAATACCCGAGGTGAAATGCAAACTAGCTTTTTATCTGAGGATTTTTTTGTTGAAAATTCCATCGTTTTTTAAGAGATAACAAAGTTACGATGATTCAACGTTTTCAGCTCCGAGATATCGTCGTTATACTGCAATTTGGTAAATTATTTACCGAAAGCCAGGAGCCATTTGCAATTTGTTTGTACTTTATTCAATTTGGGGGTAGACAGAAAGCTGGTTGTTTTGGAAGTTGCTGGCTGCGAAACGGGGAGACCGATACTGCTTAACTCATGAAATGGACCCAAGAGAGCCGATAGTTCAATATCGATGAGATCTTCACATCATCAATTTGACAAAGGATCGAACTTAGAAAATTGACATTTCACTCATTTCATCGCCAGTTGAAAGGCCTTTCTGATTTATCAGTTCCCTTCTACAACCCGTTCATTACATGAACTACTGCACGTTAGGGAGCTGCTGTTCGTTATCGTAAGCGTTTCAGGCAGTTTTAAAGTAGGACTCCTGAAATGAATATTCCAACATTCATGCTGGGGTTTCTGTTTACCTTTCACTGGCTCGCCTACGTGGAAATGTTCAAATCAAATTTTCTTATCTCCGGGATTACAAACAAACATTTGAAAGTATCTACAACAAAAGCAACTTGCTGAACTTCTATTTTACAACAGCAAAGGGATCACACACGTGTAGACTGTGTCTTTGCAATGGCTATTGGATAAGAGGGACAACATTGGTCTATTAAAGGCATCGTATATCCCACGGAGAACACACATTACAAATGACATGCAACAGTGCTGGTGATGATATATTAAGTAAAGTGAGATTCCGTAGTCATGATACAATGTACATATCAAGAAACAATCAAATAAAAAAGGAAGGTGGTATTCATGAGCCACATATCCAAAAATAACAATAACCTATTGTTCTTTTTTTCATATTAGTTAACAGCCGACGCAGTCTTGATCATTCATCATTACAACAAAGTAGTAAAAACGGCAAAAATGCATTGGGACATGTACGTGCAAAGGCAATCACTACAGAGTACATTTTAATACTTATCATATCTTCATTTCTTCAATATAACATTTAGGTAATTTGCCACCTCCCTTTTCTGTTTGTAATACATTGTGCGTTTTAAAGGTATTGAAGCCATTTCATTCAAAATAAGTGCTCCTGCATGCTGCGCACGATGAATGCTGGGAGGGGTTTCGCCAATTTCGGCCATCAATGCCACAAAACCTAACGATATCTAGCGTCAATTGCTGATTTTTTAACATCATATTCAATGCAAGCAATATCATTTTAATGGCATTCATCATAAACGTATAATAAATTGCTAACAAACATAGTTACTTACAAAAAGAGTGAGACATCCAAAAAACCGATTTCGCCCGAGTTTTATTCCGCAATGTGAAGTCATAAACTATTTGTACACGTGGTCCAACTTTTAGCAATGGAATAGTTCAACTGAAGCACCAGATGATCACTTAGATAAGAAGGAGAAGTTGGAATTCGGAGTGAGTGATATTTTCAATGCATCGACTCTTTACGCCAACATGCACCTGTAGGATGCCAACGAGGTAGACCTCAGTCATAGCAGCCGTGCGCCAATTGTAACCTGCCCGCAGAGATAACGTGTGAAGGTGCTAGGTTCGCTTGAGCAAGGCAGGTGGAACTTAGCATCTCTATTACGAACAGATAGCCATGGTTCCTATTACGTCCTATACCTTAACTGTTAAGATTTCCAATCTGAAGTCTGTGAGGTGTTGCTCAGTAAAAGTTCAATCCCAATAAAAACGCCTGCAGCCAATTGGTAATTAATTACGAATGTTTCGTCGATGAGGCTTTTAATCCTGGTAGATATCGCGCCAAAATATTCAATCTTGCAAAGAATGAAAAATAATCGAACTTGAGCCTGGAATAATTTATACTTATAGAATTTGTTGTTGTTCCTTTCACATTACAGGATGACATGAATTATAAGGATACGTTAAGGGTTTTATTTCAGTTTTCTACAGGAAGGCTTAGTGTAAGTGTACATGACGTTTTCAGTAAAATCATTTAGCAGTATTTATACTCATAAAACAGTACGACAGAAATAAATTAGAAATTGAAATTATTGTTCTGTAAAGTTAGAAAGCCGACTCAAAAACCAAGGTTTCAGGAGGAATACCCCAAAAAAAGGGAAGAATTGTTTAAACATAGACTTACAAAGTACTTCATCCAGCAGCCACCAGCCATTACTTAACGCCATTGATTGCGACTTTAGGTCATATGGCAAGAATCAAGATTCGTATAATTATTACCTTGATCATAACTGATATTTATGGCGATTTCTAATAAATCTGGAGGAAATGTCAAAGGTAGGACAAAGGTCCTTCATCTGACCTATGGGTGATATAGCTTGACTTCTGTCGTGATGTATATGGATCACGGATCATAAGTTACAACGGGTCATACGGAAAATGTCAATTTGGTCGTAATGTCATCGTAACACCACAGCGGAATTTTACGGATGTGACCCACAATTTCTGCCAAAGGACATTTGCGCTGGATGATCTGACGAGGTAAAGACGAGGCTTATTTTTGATTATGGTAAATTTGTGTTTAAATCAGAGGGCATTAGGTAAGGCCTACATTCGTTGAATATATTCATAAGGCATTAACAAGCTATGATTATACTTGCCTGCTTGCGTTACTTTCTTTTGAAAGTAACTGACTTGATCGTTTACGTAACAATCGAGCAGGTTTTTTTCGGCCGATGCCACTTCTCTCACTTTCGTAGCATAGCTCATTCTCAATTTTACACCAAAGAAATACGTCCTGCATTCCGTTTCAGGATTTGATGTGTTTGGTTTCATAAGGTAGTCGTTGATGACATCACTAGTAGGAGGCTTTCCTGACTTCTCAACGGTTTCTCTAACGTTTTCCTGACTTATCCGACAAGTCGGACAATGTCGGACTTTGTCGGATAAATCAGGAAAAAAGTTCCCCCATAAGGAAGTCATGGTGTTCCTAGCTATTGAAACTCTGAAACTTGACAAAACAGTCAGAAACGTTACAGCGGGTCTCTGTAGGAGAAGTCACTAAGATCGATTGTTGTATCATGAGCTGCAATGAGCATATATTGCCATCTGGGCGAACGTCGCAGAAGCTGTCGTAATGATGGTTTTGGTGTTCTTGATCGATCCATGGCTTCACCCAACCCACAATCAGAACGTGAGAGTATTTGTGCTGCCGCCTGGATGAAGAACTGTCATGCAGGATGAAGCAGTGGGAAGAAGACAAGATAAATGAGTGGAGAATTGACAACAAAGAAAGACAAAAATGTGAAGTGGCTATCTGTTTGATGATAGAAGACGGCAACTTCCAGCATACCAATAGACACATTAATCGGTTACATTTAAACTATTTTTTGTTTGTTAAAAATATTCTTTGACCACATGGCGAATAATTTATAGAAAGCAGAAATACAGCCAGCACACATAAGGTCCAACTCAACCAAATCAATACACAACAAGCTATAGTGCAGTGGTGACATAGGTGGTAGGGTGTCTAAATATAGCACAATTTGAGATAATCCACTAAGGCAGAGATCGTCGGTGAGTGCTATCGGGCACGTGCTGGTACCATATCGTTATAAACTTGTTAAAAATATCGATGACGTTTCAATATCGTTTCACTAATTATAATGACAAAAGTTAATTCAACGGTTTCTTGGAGTATGTGAGGAGTCGATGATCGAGCGCTCAAAATATCTAATATTACGGTAAGCAAATACTTCATTTCACAGGTCTTAATGAGATTTGTATCCATTTTTCCATCCAAACTTGCGTCAATGAGTTTCGGCGAACGGGGAGCCCAGTAGGCGACGCAGAGCTTTTTCTATTTGCTCTCTACTGGTGTAACACTTTCAAGAGGCTAGAAAGCTACTCTAATCAGAAGACATGTAACTGTTTTCGACTTATCGCTCGTCGCAGTAGGCTAGGACATGGTAGCCACAGATCAATAGGGGCCACTCAGATCTGACAAGCAACAACCTCATTGTTGCATCGTTCCCATGACGACCAACCTTCGTCCCGGGACGTTTGAAGAGTTGCACTACGGGTATAGAACGTTATACAAAACATTCAAGGGTTGTGATAATTGTGTAAATTCGTAGGCGTGCATATGTGATGGAATGCATATATCCGTGATCCAATGCTGGCGGTTAATATTTCATGGGTCATTGATTAGCAACAGAAATAAAACGCGATGTTATCAATGCGGGTGGAGTCGGACCTCGGTGACTCATTACAAACATTTTTGATGAGTGCTAAAGCTATTCATTTAAAGAGAAAGTCGATCACTCATTTGTATATACTGTGTCCTGATGACCATGCTAATCAGACATGGTATCGACTTCAAACAACATTTAGCACTCTGTATCTGTTCAATGGTCAAATCTGGTCTGTGCAATTTATTTGATAACCCTCCGTCATAACAACTGTGGTCAAGTATGCATCAATTTCACACTTGAGTTAAGTAATGTCCCACCCCTGCATCAGCTGAAGTGTTGGTCAAATAATCCGGCCATCAACCAATGGCAAATGGCGTTTCCATCATGCAATATGACTGGAATATGATATACAGTGTATTCTATATTACTCGTGGAAAGGTTACATATTTCTAGCGAAAGGACTTGACATCTGGTACATGTATATGTTCAAGATAAATAGTGCGTCGAGGACATTCACATTGATTTCTGCGTCCTAACATTTCTGACTGCTCTAGTGATGAGTTGTCACACAACCGCAGATGAAGCAGTGACTAAATCAATAAAACTTGATTACTTGGCAATTAATTCCGAATGGTAATTAGCGTTTTGATCAGCCAACTCATCGAAGTGCACTCTAACAATCGGTATCATAGGTAATTCATGCATATTCAATCATATGAGAAAGTTGTTGCACTGTCCTTCTGGAGTCATCGGCCTGATAGCGAGTTTCACACAGAACCAAAACGGCACCATTCCTCAGAAAATTAAACACAATATATTCCGGCAGTGAAAACGTCTTCCTCGTCCGCATTAAATAGCAGTCGCATATTCAAGGAAATGAATAATACATCTTAAAGGCGAATTACACCAGCCTTGTTACCAGCTCTATATGAAGTTCATATGCCCATCGTGCACAGTACATTTGGTCCATGATGTTGGACAGGTGAAAAGTCCCACGCTTATTGTGAATTCGAGATATATCGTTTTTGATATATATTTACCCTGAAGGGCTATTTACTCCAAACAAATTTGTCTTGACCTTAAACCAGGACTCAAAATTAAGGTTATTAGCCTAATCTTTAGGGGCTATATGCTTATAATTAACTTTCAATATGGGTTCGATTTATTAATGATTGAGCTGCTTTCTCTGCTGTTGGCCAATACTTCATGAGACTAGCTAATGGTATCTACAGGTGAGGCGTGTACATATCATCATAGATAAGTATCACTGTCATTTAAACCAATATATTGCAACATCTTTTAATTGTCAACTTACCTCTAAAATAATTTCTTCATGACAGTGGTAGACCTACACGTGCAAATCAGTCACAAAAATACTTTTATTGCAACTGTTATTTCAGAATAGTTTCATATCAAGTTTCTTGAATCGCCATTTTGATTGTGGTTTTTTTAAAGTGTGCATAACGACTGTGCATGCTTCCTTCAGCCGTGTTATAAGCATCGCAACAGCGGAAAGGTGTTGCCTTTTTCTAGGCCTATGATATCAATAGTTGGTTTACTCAGTATTGCTAATTATGCAACTATTAAGGCATGTCAGTTATGCATATTACAAATATTGTGTCACATGTGCTATAACCAATACCAAGTTGTGAGAGCCCAGTGTGACAAATGACAAATGGATAGTGTGCTAGGCTTTCTCCGACAATATATCACATTGTTTAGATGCATATCAGACCTGAGACTAGATGTGTGTGGACATTTGGAATACTCATTTGAGGATAAATCTGGCTATTTTTTACATATTTAGGAACTCCTCAGTAGAGAATATAATTGGACCAGTTTGTGACAGCTTTTGATTTTTTCATCATGTAAGTATTGACGATTAAATTTTTTCTTCCTCTTCTGTGAAGTCATTTATTTTTGCTTTATCATTACTGAACTTTGGCGAATGACTCGGAGGACTTCTCAGAATCCACTAAGGATAACTCTACGCCTATTCGAAAATGCCTACGAGCTGTAGCTGGTTTGAAGCGCTATACATGGCACGTGACATATATCAGGATATAACTGATGACAAAAAGATACCGCATAGGCTATGTTAATTTTCTAATGGCATTGTACATCTAGATCTCCAATGTCATTGACAATGCAGATATAAATCTAATATCTTATTTTTTGATATCATATGCCATGCAGATTTTGTATACCTATCGGACAGTCCACAATCGTCATCTTATGACTCTCTCACAGCAACTTCAAGTGCTTTGTTGAATAACTTCTGGGAAATGCGAGTACATATTATTCTTATGAGATTATCTTAACATCATTGTACTTGTGTCACCATGCTAAAACCTTTCCCATAATGTTTGTCCAATATAAATGCATGGTCAAGAACACAATAACACTATTCTAACGGCAAATCAGTTGATTCTGTTATTTCCAATACCTTTAAATAGGCATAGTTTAAGACTTGAATTATAATATTTCAGTTAGTACTTAGCAGAACCACCGATCACCGATATAAAATTAGTCATAAATTGGTTTGAATTTTAAAGATATTATGGATCTACCATATTCTGCAGATATCTCAGACAAGGGTGAATAAAACTGAAAATTTATTCTTACATGAGACTGTTTGGAAACAAGAAGTAAACGCCATTCAAGGCCTCCGGCTGTGGTCTTTAAATATACCTGGGTCGTTTCCCAGGTCGATGAAGTATGCAAGTATTCATGACCTGGGGCTTTTCGATTTGCATACAATCTTCTCATCGTGATATTAGGCTGAGAGCATTTATCGTAACTGTTCAATTGAGGATCATTAATTTACCTGGTGCCCACTTCAACGTTTTTGATTGGGAGGAGTACTAATCATGGCCATCAGATAATTTTGGTAATAGAGGTAAGACGCAACGATATGATGATTAAGTCTTCCGCAAGACGAGGAAATTCTTTGTTGATAAAATCATATACTTTAAGATCTAGCTGGACAATTGTAAATAGGCCTCGCAATTGATTGGAGTACCATCTGTGTCATAGTCGAGTGTTCGAGTACTTCAATTGTTACATTCTTCAAGATAGGATTTTAACTGCCGAAATGTCGATCTGGCTAAACTATCTAGGATCGTAACACCTAAGGACCCGTTGCATCATTGAAGTGATATATTGACATACATCGCGAGACAAAACTTTCTACTCAGTCTACGTCGACGTTTTTCCTCTCCATGCTCCAAATCCCAACAGCGAATAATTGTTCAATGCACAGACAATTTATCAGCGACTAACTGTCTCGATTTAAATTATTATTGAAATCATTTTTAGACCAATTGATCGGTCAAACAACCTGATACAAGAAAGGAACTCACAGGTTAGTGCAAGGTGTTTGTAGGTGATTTTCTCGTGTAAATTTGTTGATATGTGGGATGCAGAACTACTGTAGTGCAGGGTTCATACAACAATTGTGATAATCTCCATCCAGATAGAACGTACGTTAGAAGTCTGATTCATGTTTGTCAATACTGTGCACGGAAAACGAATGTGATCCATATTTCTGGATACTGATTGATCAAGTTCAACATTGTCATAGACTTAGCGGTCCCCTACAATGTTAGTCAAGCTGGATGACAACAGTTCGTTAGCTTGAATTTACTTGGAGACTCTGTCGACTTGTGAAAAATAAGTACACAAAAATTGGTTAAATACATGTGATATACATAACTGGCTGCGATTAGGTGTTTATGGGGTGTGGAAAATATGCTTATATTATTCACGGAGAGGATATGTGCCTGCATATTATTTTATCTTTAATAATTTCATACATAACAGCGTTATGTTTTACGTGTTTTTGATGCACTATCTTTGATTTAATACTTGTTATAAATTGTACACTCAGTGATCTTTGGTGTTTGACAACAAAATAAATAGTACTTTCCCATGAGAAGAGGTGTATCTATTCTCATTATATTTTGACTGGAAGCGATTCAAGTTTGTTGGCAGAGTATAAATTTAAGACACTTTTGATAAGTCAGACGTAGTGTCCCCAAGTAAATGCACCTCCTCTAGCCTGAAACCAAACCTGGGAAAGGCAAAGCTTTTTATTTTTCTGACAGAATCACATTATCTGACCGACATACGAAAATTATCTGTCAGCATTCAAATATGAAAGAAAATACACCGTCAAGCTTTTTGACCCAACCTGCGATTGATTTATTCCTGGCACTCGAATAAATAGTTGGATCACAACGAACGTCGAAGATGGTGCCAACAACCACATTCCAAAATGCTCCATATGCATGTTGATGGTTGAATATTGATTACGTGCAGAACTCTCGTCGAGTGGACGAGTATTCACTTTCAGAAACACCTAGTAACCAACATAGCAAGGTCCGAGTTAGCTTCGTGTCAGGTCAGGTTAGTTGTCGATTCAGTAAATATATATCGGATCAGCCACGTTGGGGATGGTTTGATTGGAACAAAGGATAATGATGTACATTTTGGACTATTGATTGATTTCATGAATTTGGCCCAGCTTCGAGCTGCACTTATCATACGAATTCCTATCAAATGTCCGATGGCTCTTCAGTGTCCCCGTGATTTAGAAACCTTGATTCATGTTACCACAATCTCTCACGAGACCGTATAATTTTCATTCCAGATGAACACCTAAGCCATGACACTTTGATAGAAAGCCTGATCAGAAGGATTAACATGGACTACAAAATGAAACACTACAAATTGAAGCAGGATTCCCGTGAAAATCAAAGGATGAGACAATCACACTCCCCACTTTGGGAAAACTGCGGTGTTCTGTGCTCTTTGCAGACTTCATGTGAAGGCCTGAGGACAAGAGGCATATCTTACACCAGTATTATACGCCTGTGGTTCATATTCAGTGGATTGATCAGTCTAGTGTCGGCAGGTTTGTAGTTTCTGATTCCTTCGTAATTTTCAAAACCCAGTGGTTTGAGCTCAAGGTAATTTTCAATCCCCTCTTCCAAATCAAAAAGAAGAGCCACGATATATATAAAAAAGACATGATGCAAAACTTTCTTATTCGAAGGTTTTGATTTTGACCAATGGTCAATTAAAAGAAAATATGCTTCTTAACTATGTTAACGTGGAAAGATTAGAGTGGTTCTATCCCGCATTCTCACGGTCAGGATTCTGGTCTTCTCACCACTTTTAAATTACCACCTCACAACCTATGTCTATCATGAAGGACCTATGCACAGTTGTCAGTTCGCCATCTGTTTTTATCTGAATCAGTTGAAATTTACAGTCAGCAATCAATCAGAAAAAGAGCGTGTAACACCAACTTTTTCTCAGGCATTGAGAGATCTATTTAAAGGTAATTCCAATCTTCAGATAGCTAAGCATTTTGTTGATGAGTGAAGGTATATGTCTTAATAGTTACTCATACCTCGTTGTACCAAAAACACCCAAAGCCTGATGATAAACCTTAGACTAAAAATGATAAGTTTAGCCTATTACATCAGTATCTGCCGGAATCGGAATAAGTTATTAAGTTCAAAATAGGCGTGTGTGACAAAGGTAGTTTAACTAGCCATTCCTAATAAAATTTGTGTTACAGTATGCACTGTTAACATAACCACATGGTTCACTCATTCTGCCCACCAAATCAATATGAAAATTAATGCATGGTTTTGATACGTAATGTCTATGTTTTTCTTTGCCTGATAAAGCAAAGTTACTACAGGGAAAAGTAAGCAATGTAATACTGCTTGCGGTGCAACTCCCTGTCCACATGCACTGGATTAGTGGGTTAAGTGTTTGTTGTACCTGCATGTGCACTAAATATGAAAATAGGTCTGTATTTTCCTTTGAACAAAGATATGTTTCTCCAACGAATATATTTTGCATTCATAAGTTTGGTGTGATCAGTAAGTCCTGATTTGTTTCATCATCACTTAAGAGATCTCGATGAATCAATGACTTTCAATTCATGGGTGATTATTGCAATAGCGTTTCTTCAGCAACCATGCCAACCTTTTCATTATGTATAATGTTTTGATTTTCACCGTAGCAAAACATGTAAAATATATGAACGCCAATATTCATTGCTAGATGCACGGCTCGCAGGCGGTTCTGAGCATGATATACGAGGTTAGGACATGCAGGGGTATTGTAGTTAATATAAATCTACGCGGTTATGAAGATATGGAAGTTGGGTAAACTGGTCACATATTGGAGCACGAGCAATAAACATTACCTTTAACCTCCAATTTGGATATGCCGGTGACCTAATGCATCTTGGCAGGTGTTTGCATTGGTGATTGCTTAACTTTCATGTTTGTGCGACCTACACCAATCTGCTAAGCTCACGTCTGTCACCAGAAAGTTAAAAAGCAACAAACTAGAGGAAAACCTAAACACTGTAAACAGTATCATCAACAGTCGTCATATCAAAATTATCTGATGGAACTTTCCATTTTGGTTAAGGCTGAGAGAAAGACGAACGACGTTAACAGCAGAGATATTGTGTTCATCCTAAAGACACTGAATCACTAACCCCCTAGCGAATCCATCCCTCTGTATACAAAGGACACTATGTTTTCTGCAGAATATTTATGGATTTGGTCTTCGGTCCAGAATTCATTCAGCATGTGACTTCCTGCGCAGGATTTAATTTCGATCACTATGCTCTTTGCGGACCATGCCGAGGAAGGCTACCTCATTGATCTTCTGCATGAAATGCCAAGATGTCAATACAAGTCAACTTTAAGTGGCTTTTATGGTCATAACCAATATCGGTGTGTGAATTCTTACCCGCATGAGCTACATTCATGTTTTACAATTCACTGCAATAAACTTGATTGATCAGCACTTTACCATTAGTTTAATATGACCAGTTGTGAAAAGCTCTCGTCATTTAAACACTTTATCATCAATTTTGGGTGCCGCGAAGGACACCCATCGGAGTCAAACTCCTTTTTGTCACTTTAAAGCAAACTTATTCCTGCATTTATCGGTAGCTGATTTTTCTGTTTTGCAGCTTCGAAGTGTCCTTCGCAGTTTTTCCATAAGACAGTTCCAGAAAACACACCCATCGGTAAGTGTAAAATGGCCGTGGTGCTAAAAACAATTATGACTCACAAAATTCTAGTTACTTTTATGAGCAGCCAAGGTTTTCACAACGCAGACCATAAAATAATCGGAAGCTCCAGATACTAAATAAAGTTCTATTTTGTGCAATTGTAGAGTGGATTATACCAAACGTGGATATCTCAAAAATTCACCCACAAATTGTTTTGAAACGGGCGGAACTGTTGTATATGAGCGTTGCTTTGAAACCACTGACGTAATGGTCGATGAATCCATGAATTACAGAACTAATGGAATTCATGTCAATTGTTCAACAATCTAACACGATTCAAATGATTCTTTTCCAGACACAGAATTATTTTCTATAAACCTCCCAGTAGATACAACCTGGACATTTGCTCCGGATAGTTCTCAGATTAGTTTTGCCAAAGGTTATTTAGGACTGGACGCTTCATCAGGAAAAATCACGCTTTTAAAGCAGCTAGATGCAGAAATGAGGAATCCTACAACCAATGTAAGTCAAGAACATTTACCTATTTTCATTTTTCATATCACACCCATTTATTTTTCTTGGTAGAATGAGACTGGTTGGATGATAAGTGTTTTCCTTCTCACTATTGGTCGTTTTTTGACTTGAACTAATAGAGGTTTGGGCACTCATGGTCATCTGAGGTGTATACGTAGTTGTGAGGTACTTTGCATGAGAGAAATACTAACCTACAACAAGAAACACCTGTGACATAAATTGTGACTTATTGTTTTGGCTTTTTGCAGGCTTATGTACGAAATATTCATTATGTGTTGAGATGTTCATATACAGAATCCGGTAGTGATTTTCATGTGAGTAGCTTCAATCTGTAATCAATCAAAACGTTCACCTTATAGATCACTTGAACTTGAAACGATGTCAACTTGTTACTACTAGTTACTACGTTATACCAGTAATTCCAGAATTCACTGCGATGTTTAGGATGAAGAAAATGGTTTTCATAAAATTGCATCAAACATATGACAAAGAAAACAAAAATGTTCTTGCTGTCTTGTCTGTAACATAAGTGGATTCTCGTCAACGAACTATTTCAAAACGCTTCATCCTCTTTTCAGATTGATTATGATGTGCAAGTGTATATAACCAATGTGAATGATCATGTTCCTAAGTTTATAAATGCCCCTTTTTATAAAGAAGTGAATGAGGTAAGAGCAATGTTTTTAATTATTAGCGACAGAGAAAGTCTTTAAATCCCTCTTTCCTCTGATTAAACACTTATCATGAAATACATGTCGAGGACAGTCCTTTCTTTGAGTTATAACAAATAAAACACTGTTGCTCATAATACATATTAAAGAACGCAGATGCGATTATCAAGGTGTGTGTAAGATTTTTTTAAATTTGTTTTCAGCTCACCCCTATATCAACCACAGTATTTATGCTCATGAACAGGGCGGTTGATGATGATTACTACGGTGCTATTAATTTCTATAAAATTCTGGTAAGTTATTTGTTTTTATCTTTTTTTTGCAAATCCCCCTCGAATATTTTGGCTACTTGTATCATTCCCAATAAGAGATTGTGTAAACAAGCGGTCCCTCATGGACATAAGAGAACTATTAAAGTGTGGTACCGGTGTGAAAAATTAACAAGAGTCATTCTCATTTGAAGCGCCTAAAAGATGAAGGGTTCCTAAACTAAAACTATCCCTTTTTTTGCTAGCAGGGATGTTGCGTTGCACCTGGCGGCGAGATGCAGCATTAGATTGTTGAATAGGATAGTGATCGAAAATTGGGTTTTAGTTACTCCCTGATTCGCAATCCAGGAGATGCACATGAAATCTGTCTCTTTGGTTCCTTTAAATGTAAAGTGAGATGATGGGAAAATATTCTAAAACTTTTTTTTATGACTCATTTTATATGTGTTGATTTAGGGAGGAAGTGACGGAAAGTTCAAGTTGACGGGTGCAACCTCGGAGGGGAAAGTGGCTGTGGCAGCAGAGCTAGACTATGATGATGGCCAACGTGAATACGTATTAAATATTTCTGCAACTGTGAGTATATTTTTGTAGATGGTATAATTCGTAATTTTCTATTCATTCTTTTTTCCAACTTCTCAAGAGAGTGATGATCAGGAATGACCGTTTTCCACTGCGCCAGGGCTATATGAATAACATAAGTTCACCAGTGGCAAGCCTTTGTTACTAGACATTTTTTTAGCTTATCACTTTCTTCTTTATTTTTCTTTAGGACAATGGTGTTAATTATGGTGATAAGTCTCTTTCAAATACAACGACCTTGACCATCAGGATCACAGATGGAGATGACCAAGATCCCATCTTTGAAAAACAGCAGTATTCGTTAGAAATAACTGAAGAGGTATGCATGATTTTACTTTCTTGCGTGTATTTACAATATGTATACTTTAGCAGACTCTACACAAGGTCATGCACATGAAATAAACTAGGAATGTGAGACTGTACTAAATCTTCATGTTTTAGTTAGTTAGTTTTTTCTCTCCGAAAAACAATTGTTAGTTGCTGTCTTGGCAAACGTAACACGGCTATCATAAATCTGTCCTATGCATCTCAATATATGATACTCGATTGCATGTAGAAGCTGCACACTACAAGTTTAGATAAATTCACTTCAAATAAATTAATAATTTAAGTACTAATTAGAACATAAGTATTTGGGATGATGTTGGTTACTAGTAACATCAGATACTGCCTTGGCCCACAGCTATTTCTATGTTTATGCTATCTTTTTCAGATGACTCCAAACAATAACATTAGTCTCGACCTAAATGGTTCAGTGAGTGCTTCAATCTCCTCACGTTATCTTTGCAACTAGCTTTTACCCTTGGAAATCACCCCTTAACATTTCCCTTTTGAAATCATCAACAAATATCATTTGGTGATGATCACAAGAAAATTCTGTTTTTTCTTTGCGGTTGTCAATTGTTGTATGCACTAGATTCTTACTTTATTAACAACGCACACAGCTAACCTCTTCCTGTGTTTGGATACATCCAACTATAACTATCACCTTTGCACAAGTCCTTTATCCCCCTCAAAGATATCAAATAGAACTTAGTAGCTAATACGAGACTCATTTGAGTATAAACCGTTAAGGAGGAAGTGGCCAACACACCAGAATTCGAACCGTTGACCCTTGACTTGTGGGACGGGCATGCCGCAATGTCTTGATTGTACACCCACCTTCATTTTTATTTGATAGATTAGAATACTTATCTCGGCCGGTATAGCAGTGTTTAACTAGTGCGAGGGAGATGACCATCTCTTGTAGTCTAGTCAGTTCTAGTCTAGTACCCGATATACTATTTGTACAGGACAGATGTAAATACTAAGAAAGTAAATTCCAGCGACTGAATCATCTTCATCATGTTCACTTTCGCCTCTCTTTCAGGATTCATCATCAACTATAGGTAAAACATTATTTACTACACCACCTATAAAAGCGTATGATCAAGATTTTGGAATAAACCAGACTGTCGTCTACTCCATTGGAACAGGTGAGTGAAAATAACTTAAAGCACCCTGGAGAAGTCACCACAAAGGCAATTTTGAACCAGCATCTACTAGTACACTGCACTGCCGATCAACCCATGAGGTAGAAATTAGTGTCATGAAATTTCCGCTTATATTTGAGATAATTGATCAAGCCATATTGATGCCTAGCAACGCTTATTTTTTTCAGGCAACGTTGTTGGTGGGATTAACTATTTCAACATGGATGCATCAAACGGAGGTCTTATACCAATGCAAAGACTCGACAGGGAGACACACTCTACTTGGCATCTGAAGATAAAGGTATGAACATTGAGTTGGCATTCATAAGGTAGAATTTGCCGTCTCATAGATCACCTGATAATGGTTGTACATTCCCTAGCGGCAGCTTCCATACCTGTATTTCATATTTCATGCATTCAACATAGATATTCCGACAGTACCAGATAAACTTTCATTTTCAGGCTTGTCAAACAGACAAACCAACAAAGAAGTGCGCAACAGCAGACCTAGAAGTCAAGGTCAAGGATGTCAATGACAACCGCCCGATGATGGTCTTCAGGTCTTACACACTGTCAATTAGTGAAAACCCCAAGATTGGTGCTTTGATAACCACAGTTCATGCAACTGACCCAGACGAAGGTGATAATGCTGCATTTCATTACAAATTAGTTGACTCGAGTGGAGCATTCCAGCTTGATCCTATATCAGGCGAAATCCGTGTGAAGAACCCTTCGATTTTGGACCGGGAGAAACAGGACACGTTTACCATAGAGGTGAGCTTTTACTTTATTATTGACGTCAATGATTTATACAGAAATCCTTTTCTTTATTTGTAACCTATTAAACCTTGAGAAGGTCGTTGAGTTTTGTCTCCATAAGCTGGCACAATTTCTGTTTCCAGTGAAGTTGACTGCATCATTGTACGATAATGTGTCATGATGAAATTATTCAGAAAGGTCATTTCTAACTCTCTTTTTTCAAGGCATATGCAAAAGAAACAAAATCTACAGACCAATTTGAGAGTCATCGGGCAAAGATTACAATAACCATCGAAGACAGGAACGACAACACGCCACAGTTCTACCCATCGCTGACATATGTGTTCAAACTGGTTGAGAATGCCACTATTGACACTACAGTTGGTCAGGTAAGACAGTACATCATCACAGCAAAAAAAACATCGTTGTTGTCTTTGGCATATTAATTAGTTGCAGCATCCGTAGAAACAGCTCAAAACCTTCTTATACGGGCCTGCTCTATGCAGTGCCCAAGGACATTACGTAACACTGTCACGATATAATATGATATTTGATGACGAGAGTTAATATGTCACTGCAAATTCTCACATCAGACGTCCGTTTTGTCTGTTATTCTAATTGGTTCAAAAGTGCTTGCTTTGATTTCTATCCTTTTTATGCTTTCACATTTATCTCTCCTCCCTTTTTAGGTGTATGCAAATGACACAGACTTGAACTCAAATGCAAAAGTAAAGTATGCATTGGTGTTTGCAAGCAACAATGGGTCCTATATATTTGCTGTAGATGCTGACACTGGCCGTGTGTATACCATCAATACACTTACAGATCCATACTTCGCTGAATATCGTCTGACTATCAGTGCAACTGACCAGCCACAGGAAACAACAGAAAGAAGGTGAGAGAGAGAAAATATATTAAATAAGTGCTGTAAATCGTCCTGAAAGAAGACCCAATGATTTCTTTCTAATCTGATTCGTTCTTTTTTTCAGGAGCAATTCCTGTTTAGTTATTGTTGATGTTGAGAATTTAAACAATCACCCACCAAAGTTTATCAACGAACCATATCTGGCCAAGATATCAGAGTCCGCAACAAAGGGAACCATAGTTATACAGCTAACGGTATGTATCAACGATAGAAGACACCTCGCCCATTCACAAACTATCGGAGAAGAGTTTTCTCATCAAAATCATGTAAATGGCCATATATACGACAACTAGCTGAAAAAAAGTTGATTTGTTGGGCTTTGATTTGTTGCGATGATGAAAAAAGGTTATACATGCACATGAGAATATTTACTCTGTATTTTAGGTAACCGATATGGATGGACCAGCTGGGCTCAAATACAGAATCGTCAATGGCGATCCGGACAACAAGTTCAATATAACTTTATAGTAAGTATAATTTGCAGCTAGCCTGAGACACACAAGTAAATTTTACTTATTTTATTGGCGATTAGCAGCGTAGGCCCAGGCTACTGCAGCTTTCCCAACACAAAAAACCCCAACTTAACCTCATTGACTTCTCCACGCTACGGAGAACCAATGGATATAGTATGTTCAGTTTTGCTGGTAATTGATAAGTCTGTGATCGATTAATAATGGAAGTTGTACTCCAGGCCAAAATATATACTTGAATCATCATTTTCGTCAAATGTTACAATTCTCTCCACAGCGGTGCAGTTATTGTCCAAAATCAACTAGATCGAGACAACGTATCAAGCTACAGTCTTACGGTACAAGTGGCTGACGATTCATATGTAAGTATAGTTCATACGACTTGATTTAGCCATTTAAAATGGTATAACCTTGATATCACGAATTTCTGCACAAAGCACATTTTTAGCTATAACAGATTTTATGATTTTTTTCTTACCTCGTTCCATCCGGAAGATTCCTGATGATAACATAAAATGATACCATTCACAAAATAAGCCTGCTTCTTCTGATTAATCTAGCCTCCTTCTCATTCTAGAAAACTACAAGTACCCTCGATGTCACAGTGATAGATGCCAATGACAATGCACCAAAGTTCACACAGTCTATTTACAAGTTCAGTATTAAGGAAGAGCAACCGGCAGGACTCATTGCAGGCACTGTGACGGTAAACACACCTAACTTCATTCAGATACACTTTCTTGCCTAGAATCTCCCTAATTTGTTTTCGTTATACCCTCGGTATATTGACTACGAATTTTGAGAAAAAGAATGCACATGATGATTTCAATATGTTTTTTTTGTGAAGCTTTCATGAAACCGTTTTTCATATTGTACTCACTATTTTACCACAAAATCTGCTATCTTATATAAGTACAATCAGGCCCCGATTTCTCCTTGATACTATAGATGAAAACAGATATACCCTGGGCATAATACCAGTGTTTGGCCCAAAATACATAAATGTTAGATTAGATTTATTGTTCTTGCATGGTTATAAACTTATACTGTATCCTATCGAAGCTTCTCCAACAACGAATTGTGTCACTGAAAATCGTCTTGTGTTTTATAAAAGATGTGTTTTTTTGTGTGTTAAGTAAACTTTCTTAAAGTATCATCTCCTCCAAAAAAGGCGATAATGCCTAGACTCAAACTTGTCTTTCGTGTGGTAAGGACTGCGATGATAGAATGAGATACATTTTTTTTAAATAGAAGCCTTTACCCAGCTATTTAGATATGCCTGTCATCTGTGTGAAAATAAGTTAACATAAATTTTTTTTACCTTTACTGTTAAAGCATCATATTTTCTATACCTTTGGCAATAAAAGTAAGTATGCCTAAAAGCCATAGTGAACTTATTTTCCGCAAATGACAGGACGAAAATTTTTCCTTTTTTGTCTCATGAATATCTAACATATAAATGTTGTTCGAATTCAATTATTTTAAACCTTCTTGTTTTTAAAACTAAAACTTTAAAAACTAGAAAGGTACCAAGCACAGGTAGTTTACTGCACCCGACCAAAGATATTTCTTGACCAGATTAGGAATAGATCCAATCCCATTCAGTTCATGCAGTAAGTAAAATTTAAGTTAAACATTGCATGCCGCATCTAGCTTACTTACTTCACAATTTTTTGCTTCGGTCTTGTTGAGGGAAACATCGTAAATATGAAAATATTCCGAGTTCTTGATGACTGACGTTGCTCTAAGTCTTTGTGCTCAGTCCTGGCTCCGGGAAGATGCCGGATCACACGAGAACAACATCAGTCCTAAAGAATTCAATAATTGTGAACAATGTTGAAAGTGAAGACAATTTGTTATAAGTTCAAATCCAGTAAACATCTTAGCTTACTGGTAATATTTTGTGCAAAAGAAAAAAGAATATAATTCTTCACATTACATGCATCACATTACATCACAAAAAATCACTGACAAATCACTCAAAGAAGCTGACCAATTGTACCAGCATTCATTATCACACAACTCCTAGGCCTTTGTGGGTTGAGATCTGCTGCTCTTCGAACATGCATACATCGCTAAATTGCCTTAACTTTGTGTTTGCTCGTTCACCTCATAAGCATACCTACTTTTTGGCTCCCGGTGCTGCTAAAACTCAAGTGTGCATATGCATACTAAGGTCCATGAACTTAAAGCACATCACGCTTTCCGTGCACTCAAAGCTGTATGTATGTTTTTTCTCTCATATATTTTGGTTGAAAAAGTTGGTTCAAAAACGTTAATTGAGTACATAGGTTGTTTGATGATGAAAGTTCAAAAGATGTCACCAATTATTGGTCAGGCACTAATTTAATTAAAAGAATTCGCAATTCGTTTTAACTGCAATTATTTGATAGTGAAGTTAATCAATGCCAAGATAGATTTGAATAAATCATCAATAAACTTAATTTTGTACGTTTGGCTTTTAACACAGAAAAAATGGTGTTACCTTTGGTCAACCCTTAACCAAATGTCAATTTCCGTCATATTCGTTTCATTATATTTCTTTGCTTCTTTCAGGCCACTGATGCAGATGAGGGGAGTAATGCTAAAATTGAATATCGCTTTAATACCAAATGGTAAGTGTCCAATGCACTGTTAACATATATTGCTCTCTGAGATTACTGCAGGGTTTCTGCCAGAGGGGGGGGGGCAAGGGGGGCACTAGCCCCCCCCCTACTCAACTTTGTTGAGTAATGATTTCAAAATATTTCTTTTTTAAGCTAAATGAAAGAGATAGGTTAAGGTGTGAATCACTATAATGTCCTTATCAGTTACTGACAACATCAGGGATGTGTCAGACAGTATCAATCAGACTACTTGAGAGGGAATTCATCAGCTGTATTTTCTTAACATTTCAACAACATATATTTATCACTATCTATGTATTCTTTTGCCGATTTTCAAAAATTCATGTAGGAAAACCGGTGTTTTTACACGTGAGTTTTTGGCTCTGAAATGCTCGGAAAATGCATTCTCCGGGCATCTGGCCAAAAAAAAATTTTTTTTTTTTTTATTTGTGCCCCCCTAACGTCAATTCCTGGCGGAAACCCTGTACTGTATTCAAAACGTAGGGAAGTCACAGTGGTTAAGTAAGATTTAGACAGCAGTATGACACTTCCATAGGTTGGATGATATTGTGATCACAACTTGTCACTTCACAATATCATTTGACGGAACTGACCAACAGGTCAATAATGCCGTGGTCACACTGGGGTTTTAACACGAATTGAATTCGAATTAAAACGTTGATACGTATTGGGGCGTCACACTCAATTCGGTTCATACCGATCTCAATCCGCTTTAACCAACACGGTTCTTAAACCGAATTGAATGCGAATCAGCTAATCCGAATCAACGAAACCGTATTGAGATTTCAAGTGTGACGCGCTTGATACGAATTAAGGTTTTCGATCGCACTGCGCATGCGCCCGGCGCATGGAAAGTGACCTTTGACCGCGGGAACTAGTGCTCCGAACTAGTTAACTGATGTATTTAAATGATCTCATTAACTCAAATCGTTTTTCGTTATGCCATAGAATAGGGAAAAATCAACTCCCTTGCACGTGACTTGCATTTCCATTTCCTGGTAAGGTATGTTGCCGCCGGTTCGTTGGTCAAAGGTACGCTGGTCAGCAACATCGTCGCGGCGGGGTTTTCCCCGGTTTTGGCCTCGTTTTCGAGGGCGAGGCCGGGATTCTCCGCTAATAGCGACGGTGGTGTTGACTCGCTGAGGACACTCCTCTTTGACCCGAACTTTGGCAATAGGCATGGCCGCGCGGCCGGGAGATGGAAATGGTCAAGCACCTTACGCGATTTTAACTTGTTAATAATGACTGTGTGATACTGTGATATTATATACTTATATGTTTTGTACTCGTAAATTTTATTCTCCCATATGGGAGGTTAATAAATAATAATAATAATAATAATAGATGGCGCGTCATTAGTATGCATTGAGTGTGGCGCGTTTTAAACCAATTTGAATGGGTATTCGGGCCAGTGTGACGCGACCGTTCTGAAACTGGATTAATCAATTCGTATTCCGGAGAGCGCTCTACGGAATTCGGTTTCAATTCGCATCCAGTGTGAACACACCATAAGATTTGGTTACTAAGTTGAAATGCATTCTTTTGGAGTAGAGTAGTCCTTGATAACCGGAAAAGCAAATATTTTTCTAATTTCTGTTTTTGGCTTATGATCATGTTGATTGAGAACTTGTTCTACACCTCATCTCCCTCATCATGTTTCAGGGCCCAAAACTTCTTCTCAATCGACCCATCATCAGGGGAGATAAAGACCACTGTGGACACCCTTGACCGGGAAAAGCTTCAGAACTACGAATTTTTGGTGGTGGCCCAGGACCAGGGTGAACCAAATACACTCAGTGGGATTGCCACAGTAATCGTCAGTCTAGAGGACATCAATGACAATGCGCCAAAATTCGAGAAGTCGAAATTTGAAGTGACTATCCAAGAAAATACGATACCAAAGAATTTCCTCACCATCAAGGTAAGGCACTCGGTTAAGGAGGACTTTCATATGTTCAGAATCGCATTAGGGTACCAATATTGCCTACTAATCAGATATACGTAATTTTAGTCGATTAAAAGAATATTTGAACATATTTTATCTTCACAAAAGGGCTTGTCATTTAGAAAATCAATGTATTTTGTCCTCCACTTTCAGATGGTCGATTTAGATGATGGTGCTTACCAACATGTCCAGTTCACTATCTCCTCAGGAAATGCCTTCTTGTTTGAGGTCACCAACATAGACAATACCACAGGAGCAGTATCTGCGAGAAGGGAGATCAGCCTTGCCTTTAATGCTCCCAAGTCGTACACTCTGAATATCTCAGCCAGTAATGTTAGGCCACTTGAGGGAAAGCTGGCTGGTCAAAGTGGGGAATCATCGGCGATAGTGGTTATATATGTAGAGGTGAGAAAATGTATGGCTATTCATGACCAACAACAATCAATATTAGCATTTTCTCAATTTTTCAAATGATCCTTTATTGTTGCCATCATAACTGTTCTCGTCAATCTTCCCTTCAGGACATCAATGACAATATTCCCGTCTTCACTCAAAATGTGTACACGTTTGAGATAACGGAGGATCTACCCGTTGACCAAAGCTTTGGAAGGTAAGAGGAAGCCCCCCTTGATACTACGTTTCAATTTTTTAAAAAACTTGTTACCGTTACAAGACACCAACAAGCTTTTACACTGAACTGCAGTGAGTCGAACACTTTCAAGCCACATCGTTTTAGAATAGCACTTTCTTAATCATGCAGCAATATCCATATTCGATTTTTTTCAGTGTTATTGCCATTGATTCCGATGTCACATCTAGCAACCGCAAGATTCACTACTGGATCAGTGGTGGTGCCGACAGTCAAATATTTAGGATCGACGGAACCAGTGGAGAGCTATTTCTTCATGAATCATTGGATAGGGATCCACCAAAGAACAACACATATTTTGAACTTGAGGTTAGTCTACTTGCTCGAAATAATCTGATTAGATGAAACTGTTCCGCCTCATCGGACCTTAACTCATGGAAACTTGGTTAAACTTGAAAATGCATTGTTGAATCTTATTTCTAGGTAACAGTGAGTGACCTTGTAGCTATTACAAATGGGACAGTTATAAACATCACAGCAATTGTGAAGGTGGATGTGAAAGATGTAAATGACAATGCCCCCGTTTTTTCTCAAGGTAGGAAAAAGTTAGTTTTGTTTGTATAGTAGAAGATATTGCCCTTGCCTTTAATTCAGGGAGAAAAATGAAAGTATGAAGAACTGGTTTTACTATACTTTCACGAAAGCTCAAGATGCTCAAATATCACTGGCACTAGTTGCGCCAACTTACAAATGGAAAATGTATGAAAGGTACGGGAATTATTCACGCAATGAAGATTCAGACATGTGGTGGCCGATAATTTCTTATATTATTCCCCAGGCCAGGACTGATTAACGGCAAGCAGCTACATCTTCATTTTCATACATGTTTATGAATCTTGGATATTTCTTTTCAGCATCTTATGTAGCCACGGTGAATGAATCTCTGTCCATGACTACAGAGATAAACCTTGGTATATCGGCTTCCGATATTGACCAGGGTGTAAATGGAGAGTTCTATTACCTCCTTCAGGGCACAAACGTAAGTTATTAAACTATATATTAGCTATCCACACATCAGTCAGCTTTGCAATTAAGCGTTAGAATTTTTTCCTTGTCCTCAAACTTAAATGTATTTTCAAATTCAGATCCCGTTCACTATTGATCAGCAAACAGGATTACTCAAGTTAAATTCACTGCTCGATTATGAAAAAGGTGGCAAGCAATACAACTTCAAAGTCCTAGCGCAGGACAGGGGCAACCCCATCCAGACAGGGTAAGCACATCTTCTTCATAGTTATGCCTCCAGCAGATTTATATTAAATCAATTTTTCTCGAGATGAACTGATGTCACCTGTCAAGGTATCAAAGCTTGGAAATTAGTATAGAAGATAATGATTTCATCTCTCTGCAATCCTTCAATAGTCTCGGGGTTTGTTGTCTTTCCAGGACTGCAGACATTAGCATAACCGTACTGAACTTGAATGACAACCCACCACAGTTCAAACAGACATCTTACATATTCAACATCAGCGAAGCGCTTCCTGGAGGAACTTTAGTTGGTAGAGTTGAAGCAACTGACCTAGATGGCAACAGCATTGGTTACAAATTGGACAATTCAGTTCCAGCTGGTAAGAATTTTGAACTTTATTCTTATTAAAGCGGGGGTCTGCACGGGGAGTTACTCGAGACTTACACCACGGGAATCTTCAATGAAAATGAAGGTTAGATTTTACTTCTCATTGATTGACAGTGCCCTTCTCATCTTATTAACAATCCAAATGTAGTCGTTATTATCAGTGAATGTGTCTTTAAACAACCCACAGAAGCTTAATGAAACTATTTGCAGCCAAAGCAATGCGAGAATTCGACAACAACGTCAAAGGGAACGATCACATTTATTTTGCAGGGGTCTTCACGATCGATAGCATTGATGGTGACATAAGGACTCTAATTCCACTGGATCGTGAGAGGAATAGAACCCTAGCTTTTGACATACTCGCAACTGATGGAAAATTTAAGACAGCTGTTGGTGTGACAGTAGTCGTCGAGGATCAGAACGACAACTCACCGGAATTTGAGCAGACCACCTACAAAGCAAATTTGACTGAAAACGAGCCTTTGAGAGTGCTGTTTCAGGTGGGAGTGTAAAGTGGTTGCTGTTGCTATTGCTGGAATTATTCTTTTTTATTGAGTAATGCAACTGAAAATTAACCATAACGATTAAATCAAGATAAACCTTGTTCTTGAGTCAAGTTTTCAAGTGAATGACTGAGATAAACTCGGTTGTGAATAAAGATGACATTAGTTACTTCAGTCTGATATACTTCAGCGATACTATACCATTTGTATTCAATAAGAACTGATCTCTGGGATGATCTTTGAATGAAATGACTTTCTTTCATGCCTCTCCCGACTTCTCCGCATAAGGTATTTCCTTTTTCAAATGTTTTTTTTTGCATTGCAGAGAATATAATTTCACACACATTTCATAGCTTTAATTTTCTTTTTCAGCTTTCTGACGTAACTGTGAACATTTTTTTCAACATTTATTTCAATTGAATTATTTTTTCCTTCTTCACTTACCTCCAACAAGTATTTAATTTTTTTAACCATGCAAGAACAACTGTATAAGCTTATATTTAGTTGTAGTATAGGCCAATAGTTATACCACTTGTTTATAATAGCCGTTTGCTTGTTTTAAAATATCATCAAAGGTTGCCGAGAAAACCTACTTTCAATTTCTTTGTAGATAAAAGCCACTGATCAAGATGCGGGAGATAATGCCAAGGTGACGTACAGCATCATCAGCGGCAATGAAGATGGTGTCTTTGGCATCAATACCACATCAGGGCAGCTATCTATTATTGATGGATCCAAGATAGACTACAACAAGAGGCCTGTCTATTACATGGTACTGGCGGCCAAAGATGGTGGGTTGATTTTTTTGTTCTGTTTAGAATATGACAATAATAATTACAAATGACTTTTATATAGTGTTCATTTCAGATTTTTGGCATCTTTTAATCGGAGCTTTTGGATGATTATTTTGGAAAACTATTTTCAGACGGACTTTCTCCAAGGAGTGGGTTCTGTACTGCTGTCCTGACAGTCACAGACGTCAACAACAGAGCACCTGTCTTCAAGCAAACAGAATACATTGCTAGTGTGAAGGAAAATCAGCCAACTCAAACCCCAGTCATAGTTGTAAGTATCACAATATCTTGCATTCGTTTATTTTTTAGATGGTACGAAGTATGGCTATGGCAGGAAATCAGGTTGACTTTAACCTTTGTCTTATTGTAATTCGGCAATGTCCGTTAAGACCAACTTCAGCAAATCTTCGGCAGTTCTTCTTATGGCATATCACTATTTCAACAAAAGGGAAGTACCGTTCATCTCAATAAGACTTTTACTCAGTCTCAAGTTTGTTCTATTTCCAGGTCAGTGCTACAGATGAGGACACTGTCGGCATTGTAGAGTATGGCTTTATCGCCACGGCTGGTGTCAAAGCCAGTGATTTCAGTATTGACAAGAAAACTGGGGTAGTGTCAACTGGAGTAATATTTGATAGAGAAACAACAGACAACTACGTTCTTAACGCATCTGCCTGTGATGGAAAACAATGTGGATATGCAAAAATTAATGTCACAGTGATGGACACGAATGATTATGCTCCGGTGTTTGTTGAAAAATCGTACGTTGGATACATACAACAAAATGCTGTGGTGGACAGGTCAATTTTACAGGTCAATGCGACTGACCGTGATCTCGAAAACAATCAAGAAATAACATATTGGATTAGCAACACTGATGGAAAGTTCAAGGTCGATCATGATGTTGGGATCGTACGGGTTGCTGGAGTTTTAGATAGATCTGTCAAAGATGTTTATGAAATGTTAGTCTTTGCAGAGGATCATGGCATGCCACCGCTACGTTCAAATGTTTCCTTGACCATTTTTGTCAACAACACAAATAAGAATGTGCCAATGTTTTCTGAATTCAGTTACGAGGCTTTGATTCCAGAAAATTCGACGAATGGTACGTTTGTGCTTCAAGTCAATGCAACAGACAATGATGACGGAAAAGCTGGAAGCGTCAGGTTGAATATACTTAAGGGAAACGATCAAAAAATGTTTAAAATGAACCCCGATGGTTCCATCTACCTTATAAAGGGTTTAGATTTTGAGAAGGAAAAATATTATGAACTAACGATAGAGGCAAAAGATGAGGGTGGTGATCCCTTGTCTAGTACAGCAATTGTTAGGATAACGATATCAGATATTAACGATAACGCACCAGTGTTTGCCCCATTACCCGATGTCCTCCATGTTTCTGCTCAGTCGCAGGCAGGCATTGTGATTTATACTACGAATGCTACTGATGCGGACAGTCTTCTCAATAACAATAACAAAGTCGTATATTCATTATTAACTCATACCGATAAGTTTGTGATCGAAGAATCATCAGGAGCAATAAGTGTGAAAACCGCTCCACTCGCTACAGGAGACTATGCCGTAAAAGTTGAAGCAACGGACCAAGGTTCACCTAAACTCTCCACCGAAGCAACACTTAACGTTAAGGTCATCTCATCGCTGGATAAAATCCCTGTGTTTGGTGAAATGCCTTTCATTTCAAAGATTAACGAAGCAATTGTTGTCAATGCTATTGTGACTAATATCAACGCGAAGCTGGGAGGCAAGGGAAACGAGGACGATGTTGGAATCTACTACAACATTACTGAAGGCAATGAACAGAAGTATTTCAAGATCAATTCTCAAAGTGTAAGTGGTCATCAACTGGTGCTTTTACTTTGACTCGCAAAATCGTCATACACTAGTATTACTTCAAAATCTTACAGTTTGTCGAATGACTTATTCCAAATTGTCACTGGTATCATTGTGCCCATATCTAATTATTTCATTAATTCTTATCTCAATTTCAAACGATATGCATACTTACAGGGAGTACTTACCGTTGCCAAGAAACTGGACCGTGAAGCCAAGCCGTATCACTTCCTACTTGTGACAGCCTATAATGAAGCAGATCCACAATTCACAGCACAGACAGGGGTAAGTGATACTTGAGGAATCAAGGCAAATCAGGCCAATTTGGCCGTCTCTGGTTGTCTAAGTAACCCTGTTATTCATGGCTACCATTCTCATCAGTTTACCTTTCTTCTTTTCAGGTTATTGTTGAGTTAGTTGATGACAAGGACACGCCACCAAAGTTTCCCTTCACCAGATACGATGTAGTGACAGCCGAAGACACTCCTGTTGGAAACCCAGTTTCGAGTATCTATGCCATTGATCCAGATCAGAACTCTCCAGTAAGTAGGGGGCCCTTTTTCCAATTATTCCCAAAACTAATGCCTCAAGTACAAAACTCAGCAGCACCACTTAAGATCAATCTTGTACATTTATACTCTGTTAAGATGATTAATGGTTTTCTAAGTTAGCAGAAAATCAGAAGGTTTAACACACAAAAATAATCTATCAGGAACTGCATGCAAATGATGCTCCCAAAGATGCTTAAAAGCTCGTTCTTTCTTCTCGTCGTAAAATCATCAATTAACTACTGTGCAACGTTCAGCTTGTTCATAGCATAACTTAGTAATTATCAACTTTTGTGCAACTTTCAGCTTGTGTATACCATTGTCGAAGACGATTCCAATGGTCAATTCAGCATCTTAACAGAAAGTAACAAGGCAGTCATCAAGGTTGCCAAGATACTAGATCGTGATCTCATGCCAGCGAATAGTTCTGGGATTTACACTTTGAAGGTTCGTTGACATTTTCTCCAGTTGTAAACCAATCAGTATCTGAAATTCTCTGTGTCTAGAGGATTTAGATGCATTGCAGCCCAATGTTAAGCAGTCGTTCCCCTTTCCTTTTTTTCAACTTACCCATTCGATAACCATCCTGCGTTTGCATCCCATTCGAGATAGCTACTCACTAACATCCTCCCGTTGACTATGATACGGATCTGTCCACTGAAAGTGATGTGTGATAAAACAATCGAACTTTAACTTTTACATTAACATATTGCAGGTCATCGCATCAGATGGTATTAGCAATGCCACTACTACGGTGAGGATCTTAGTCAAAGATGTCAATGATAACAACCCCCAATTTCCTACCCAACAATATAATAAAACTGTCGCTGAGAATATTGGTCCTGGCTTTGAGATCATCCAAGTGAAGGCAACTGACCTAGATCGTGTTGATGAAGGAAAGTTGAAATACGGTATTACCTCTGGTAAGTAATCTGTTGAAATTGATAAGATAATATGATTTTTTTAAAGTTTGACGTTTTGCCATTCCTTGTGTGTCTCTGGAAATTTACTGGAAAAAGAATTTACTTAGACGTACTAAGCACCCCATCTATTATTCTCTCCATTTTTTTTTTAAGGTAATGACAAAGGCCTGTTTGTTTTGAATGATAAGACCGGTGTCATCTCACGATCAATGACCAAAGACCTGGACCGTGAAACCCAAGCATCCTACACCTTGACCGTTAATGCCACAGATTCCGCTGGAAACACTGTAAGTCATTAAAAGAACAAAATCATCTTTAACTAGCAATTTTTTGAATCTTAAAATAATTTGAACGGTAAATTCCTTCTTTGTAACATTTTTCTGTTTTTGTCTTAATAGGCGACGGTGGATGTTGTGATCACCCTTAGTGACATTAATGATAATGCTCCTGTATTTGTTGGAACTCCATATGTGACGACTGTAAATGAGGGTAAGTACTTGCTTGTAAATTAACTTATTGTTAAGTAAGATGCAGTAATAATGTAGCAATAGACGGCTCAGGTCAGGCCGGGTCAATGGTCTGCCACTGGTAAACCTGTAGACCAGTGCAACATGCTCAGGGTCGGGCCATCGGCGATTAAACCGTTACCCCCACCAGAGTCCTTGACTTTGGTGTGGTGGATGGCTAGACACCCAGATGGAACTAAAAACCAAATCCACCCTAAGGGCGGATGAGCTTATCAAGCCAACGGCCATCTAGCACTTTCCAGGAGAGGAGTTGGGCACCGCTTGGAAATATTATGCCTGTGAATCGACAATGATCATGACTAGAAATAAAGTATCCAAACCGGATCGGACGAGACCCGGGTCAACAACGTCAGCGTGCACCACTTCCTGCCAGGGTGGTGGCGATAAGTGTGATACTGGCAAACCAACGGAACTGAAACTGAGAAAAGGAACAGTCGTAGCGGGTACATGGAATGTAAGAACACTTAATGCTGACGGCAAAATCGAACAGCTAGAGCATGAGCTGCAACGCTACACCTGGAACATCATAGGCATAGCCGAGGCAAGACTTACTGGAGTTGGGGAGTCAAGGACATCCGGAGGCAATCGGCTTTTCCACAGCTGGCATGACTCGAAACATGCAGGCAGAACAGCATTCCTGATCCACAAGGAACTCAGAACTCAGAACTATCTCCGACCGTATCATCTATATCAGGCTAGTGCAAAGCCCTTCAACCTCTCAGTCATGCAGATCTACGCTCCGACTTCTGATGCAACTGATGATCACATGAACAGCTACTACGATGCGGTAACAACAACACTGCAAGGGCTGCCAAAGCAGGACATCCACCTCATCATGGGCGACTGGAATGCTAAAATCGGACCTGATGCTCACGACCAATGGAAAGGCACGATCGGAAGACACGGACTGGGTGTCACCAATGACCGAGGTTTGAGGCTTCTCGAATTCGCTCGTTTTCATGAGCTGACGATCTGCAACACGTTCCAAAGAAGGAAGCTGAGTCGCAAGGCACTTCCCAGACGGCAAGACCCACAACATGATAGACTACATCATGGTGGCCAACAGATTCCGAAGCAGCTTCAACCTCTCCAAAACCCGAACCTTCCCAGTGGCTGACATAGGCAGCGACCATGATCTCGTGTTGATGTCACTTACCCTCCGCCTAAAGAACATTGAGAGGAAGCCGAGTAAAAGAGTGTGCTACGACCTCGCAAACTCAAAGACAGCAACATCGTAGAGCAATTCCAAGCGGAAGTGGGTGGCCGCTTTGCACCACTGCTGAGCATGGACCTAGAACTGGAGGAGTGCAACCAACAAGTTGAAGAGAACCTGAGAGAAGCAGCCATGAAAGTCCTAGGCAAAAGGCGACCAAGGAAATAGAAGAGCTGGATAACCGACACCATCCTGCAGAAATGTGATGAGAGACGGCAGCTGAAGCAATCCAGGTTCAACTCACCCCAGGACGGCGACGCTTACCGTACCGTCAACAAGGAAGTCAAGAAAGAAGTCAGCAAGGCGAAGGAGAGCTGGATCCAAAGCAAGTGTGACCACATAGAGTCCAGCCTACGTGCAAACAACACCAAGGTGGCCTATGACACAGTTAAAGAGCTCACCCAGCAGAAACCGCGGCGACTGACGTGCATTGACGATGCCGATGGCAACCTTCTTGCCGAGAAACCTGACATCACAAAGAGATGGAATGAGTACTGCTCTGAGTTGTACAACTACCAAATTACAGCCGAGCAGGAGGTTCTCCAAAAGCTCACGGACAAGACGACAGAACAGGTTGATCCAGACCCCGAAATCCTGGAGAGCGAAGTCGAAGCAGCTCTGAAGAGTCTGAAGCTTGGCAAATCACCAGGAATTGATAACATCCCTACAGAGCTCCTTTCAAGCGGTGGAGAAACGGTGATCAAGGCATATACTAGGATATGCAACCAAGTGTTAAGGACCGGGAATTGGCCTAAGGACTGGACAACATCCATCGTCATTCCTATACCGAAGAAAGGAAATCTACGTAAATGCAACAACTACTGGACCATCAGCCTGATAAGCCACCCGAGTAAGATCTTCCTGAAGGTGATCCGCAAGCCGAGGCAATCCTATCTAAGAAGCAAGCCGGATTCCGTAAAGGCCGATCTACAGCAGAACAGATATTCAATCTGAGGGTGTTGTGTGAGAAATACAGACAGCTGGGCAAACCTGTGTACCACAACTTTGTTGATTACAAGAAATGCTTTGATCGAATCTGGCAGGAAGGCTTGTGGGCAGTCCTGAGGAGGTACAATATCAGCGCTGGCATTATCAACTGTATCGAGGCACTACATACAGCATCAAGGAGCATGGTCCAAGTTGGAGAAGACTTCAGCGATTGCTTTCCAACCACCGTTGGCGTAAGACAAGGCTGTCTCCTCTCACCAACCCTATGCAACATATTCCTCGAGAACATCATGGCAGAGGCGTGCACCGAACTAGAGTCCCTCGTGGCGATCTCGGGTCGAGAGATGAGCAATCTTAGATTCGCTGACGACATCGACCTCCTGCATGGCTCACCGAAGGACCAGATTGACCACTCCCACAAAGTAGACAAGACCAGCGGCAGATATGGTATGGAGATCAATCTGGAGAAAACGAAGACCATGGTATCCGGCGGCCAGGAGCAGATAGATGTGTGCATAAGGGACTACCATCTGGAGCAAGTAACAGATTTCGTCTTCCTCAAACAGAAGATGGGACATCACTGAAGGAGGTGAAGGTTCGAATTGCCAAAGCTACAGCAGCCCTGGCAAGACTGAAGAGGATTTGGCGAGATAGGAACATCTCTATGCAGTCAAAGCTTCACCTACTAAGATCATTGGTGATCTCGGTGTTCCTCTATGCTGCTGAGTCGTGGACGCTGAACACTGAGACTGAGAAACGCATCAACGCGTTCGAGCTAAACTGCTACAAAAGGCTTCTAAACATCCACTACACGTCACACACCACCAACATCCAGGTCAGAGGGCTGGTCACCCAGCACATTGGACGTCATGACAGCCTGTTGACAGTTGCCAAGAAGAGGAAACTGAGATGGTTTGGCCATGTGACCAGAGCCAAGGGAACCCTGGCAAATACGATCTTGCAGGGCACAGTTGAGGGAAAGCGAAAGCGAGGGCGCCCAAAGAGGATCTGGATGGATGACTTAAAAGATTGGACAGGACGTAGAACAGAGGACCTGATCCGCCTTGCAGAGGACCGATCCCTCTGGTGCCAAGTAGTCATGCATGCAGCGTCGCCCCAATGGCCTAACAGCTGCGGGACATGATGATGATGATGATGATGAGACGGCTGTCCATAGACGGCATTCATTTGATTGCAAGTAGGCATTCATCTTTACGTCCTTACTCTCACCACTATCTGTGAGATACTTAAATACATTCCCTCAAATTATGGTTGCTTTGAATGTTCAATTTTGTTTCAGGTCCAGATAGTCTGTCCCTAGCATTCAAAGTGACAATAACTGATAAGGATGCTGGGAACAATGCTGCTATAGACTTCAGCATCCTCCAAGGAAATGATGACAAAGAGTTCGTTATTGACACAGGAAGCAATGTTGGCACATTACGGGCTGTAAAGGAACTCGACAGGGAGAAACAAGGCCTCATCATAAAGAACGGCATGGGAGTGTATGTTTTGACCATTAAGGCACAAGATAGGGGCTCACCTTCCCTCTCTGCTACAACAACAGTAAGTATCTATTATTGGTAATTTTCTGCAAGTCATCGTGGCATGTTTTGAAGACTCGTGGGTAATGACCTTTCTTTCCTCCGATGTTGAATAATTACACTTTTCTTGAATAACTTCAGCCAATATTTAGCGGTACCACAAATATCTCACATTTTTCTCATTCAGGTGACAGTCAATGCCAAGGACATCAACGACAAGCCTCCCAAGTTTGAGAAGCAAGAATACGTCGTGCCAGTGTCTGAGGGGTCACCCCTGTTATTCACCATCACCACCATCGCTGCATCAGACCCAGACGAACCGATTAACACAAATCTGACGTACAGTATAGAGCCCGAGGGAAATACGGATGAAGCATTCATCGTTGACCCACAGACTGGTGACATAAAGTTGAACAAGAGTTTGGACATTACTGTACAAGCCATGTACAATTTGACTGTAAAGGTTACTGATGGCAAACAAAGTTCAACTGTAAGTTTCATATCTTTAGTTAGATTTTTGGTAAGGGCCGAGACATTTGGAGGTAGTCATAGCGATGCCTTGTTATAAGTATTTCAGGTGGACGTATGTAGAGTAGCAATCCCCCAGCAAGCTCATCATATATTACACAGTGAGACAGATGTCGCAGTTGAGTGTTTTTCATCACATAAACTTGGGTTGCTGTTTAATGTTTTTCAAATCACACTTTCCCTTTTAATTTCCTGTCCCATAGGCCAAGATGAAGATTATTGTAGTCGATGCAAATGACAATAATCCAATCTTCAAAGAAGCTGTGTACAAGTTCTCTGTCCCAGAAAACGATAAAACAAATACGACGGGACAATCAGTTGGGGAAGTATCAGCAACGGACAAGGACGAGGGACTCAATGGGGAGATTGCATACCAGATCACCTCAAGGAATGCACAAGGGTTGTTTGCAATTAGCCAGAATGGTAGCATCACGACCGCTGGGATACTAAACAGGGAGCAAGTTGACAAGTATTTCATCATTGTGACCGCGGAGGATAAGGGCAAGCCAAGTCGAAGAGTAAGAACTTCTAGATTTCAATACGTCTGTTGATAATAAATGACAGCTATCACAACATGACGAAAGGAAGGCACCAACGATGGTGATGGTTGGACATGAACAACTAAAACCACCAATGATTAACAGTTGTCATCTTCGGGTGACATACAAATAGAGTTACGCTGATTGATTACACTTTCTAGTGAAGCACAACTATTGTGTTTTGCTTGATATACTTAACTTTCAGTTATTTTTGTTTTAGGGCACTTGTGAAGTTGAGATCAGTATCTTGGATGTAAATGACAATCCACCAGTTTTCGTTGATGAACCGTATGCTGGCACTGTAGCGGAACATGCCCCTCCCGGCACAAATGTTGTGGTGGTAAGTACAATATACACTGCAGAGCTCCTGCCCTCCCTGACCCACCTGTTGTATCAATCGGCCATTAAAGAAGGGCGTTTTGCTCTTGTACAATGTTGCAACTGACCAGGTAACTCAAGAAATATAATTTCTTACTTAACATACCTTTTACGAATCGGCGATTTTTTATATCCCGACTCGTACTCGGCATCCCGTTGAATGGAAAAATTTCATAAACATTTAGTCCACAGTTAATAACATAATCGAACTGCATTTCTATTGTTTTGCAGAAACCTCCAATAACCACAAGAGATGCTGATAATGGTGATAATGCCAAGATTAAGTATGAACTGAGTGGTGATGATGCACAACTTTTCACAATTGATGGAGCTACGGGAACGATCAAAGTCAAGTCCACTACCTCTTCCTCCTCTATGGACAGGGAGACAAAGGATACTCTGATGCTAACGGTAAGATTAGTTGTCCAGTGCTTGCTGATCACTCCTTCTATTTTTGTCCATTCAAAATGCTTAAGTGAGTTGAAATAAGACGGAATAACGCTCCATACACTTCTGCTTCAGGCGACGAATTTCCAAATCACATCTTTTGGCACTGTCATTTTCCTTTTGGTTGCAAATTTCCTGCGGCTTTAACAGATAACAATAATTACAGAGGTGTGATTTCAGGTTGTTGCAAAAGACCAAAACGGCAATGCTGGGTTTCTGAGTGCAAGTACAAACATCACCATAACACTGACTGACATCAATGACCAGCGACCTGTTTTCAAAGATTTGGAATACCAGTTCAAAGTCAGTGAGGAAGCGGCGCCTAATACCGAGGTTGGAAGTGTGTTTGCCAGTGATGGCGATGTGGGAGCTAATGCCATGATCCAGTACTCAATTGTAACTGGACATGATGGGAAGTTCTATATTGACAGACTGTCAGGTAAGTTGCTTCTCCTTTTCACCTAACATTTGTATTCTCTATGAGAAGAGCGTGGACGTTTAAACACGAATGTACTCGGATAAAAGCTCAGGGAAGGTTAACAGCGCCCCGGCTTCCTTGCGGTCGCTGAGGGACGCCCCACGATGACGCCAGTTCGGGGGCGAGTCTCAGTGCTCGAACCCGCCCTACGCATGTCGGTTGTTTGGACGTTGTCCAGCTTGAGATGCTGTTCTAGGTCCGCTCTTAGTCCCGGGAGAGGTGTTGCTTGATAGTTTGAGTTGTTCCAAAGATTGCTGACCATTGGCATTCCTCAATCAAGCGCTTCCTCCGAGTTAGTTTACCCAGCTTCACAGCTCCCATCCGTATAGAACATATGGAGTCCAAGGTCCCAACGACGATGGGGACTAATGTGGTCCTCCAACCGGGGTTGCTTCGGGCTAGGTCTGTTGCGAGCTTAAGGTATTGGGATCGTTTCTCCTACGCACGTTCTAGGAGGGTCTATCGGAGCTGACAGCTATCTCGACGATTAGTACTTCCTTTTCCTTCTCATCAAAGACAAGCATGTCGGGGCGCCGGTGTTTTATTGCCGGGCCCGTGGGGACCAGCGTGTCCCAGAGTAATCTTAGCCTCTTTCCGGAGTAGGAGTGGTCATTGACCCCGGCCTCTCGAGACGACATACCGATGGTATCCATCAGTATGTGTCTCCTTACTGTCTTGCAAACGGCGTCGTGCCATTCTTTGTGAGCCTGGAAATTGTGGACTTCGCAACCTACTAAGATGTGAGCCAGTGTCTCCTTTGCCTTTCCACATACATTCGTACATGATTCAAACACAAACACTTGGCGTTCACATATGGTAGACCGAGGCTACTGTGAAAATCGAAAGTGACCATCTTCAGTTTTAACTTTTAAGTTCGTTTTGCTATTCAGGCAACATATATGTGACGGGAGGACTTGACCGTGAGACAGTGAATCAATATACCTTGAATGTGTCGGCACAAGACAGAGGAGTTGTACCTGGTCCACTGGAAGGATTTGTGAATGTTGAGATCACAATTCTTGATTACAACGATAACGCTCCGAAGTTCGACAGGTAGGTAGTTCATAAGACAGGGTGAAATATAAATTTAAAGTTAATTTTAAAAAATAATTTTCTCGGAACAGTTTTATTAGTGTTGAAATATTTCTTGTTTTTTTTCCAGATCTGAGATAAGTGTTGATGTAGCAGAGGAACAAGCTGCCCCATCTTTTGTCACTCAAGTCCGGGCCAACGATGAGGATCTTGGAGAAAATGGAACTATCACTTACTTTATGAATGCATCAGGTATGCGGTGATTTTACCTGGCAGGAACGTCTTTGCCAAAATCCCCTTCAAAAGCAATTGTATTTTCTATGATAGCTTTACATGCTTTATGAACAAACAACAGATGCAACATCACCAACAGAGATATTTTGGGTCGCAGATTTTGTTCGCCTGTCCTATTTTAAATCCAGCTTCACTTTGTATAATTGGCTTCCTACATGTGAACTGCCCCGATACTGTATAGTTAGCAATATTTTCATTTTGTTCATTTCAGTACCCTTTGCCGTTAGTAAAGATGGGAACATCACCACGACTGAGAAACTCAACAGAGAAAAGACACCCGAATATGCTTTCCAGATTTACGCAAACGACAGTGGAAATCCCTTGCTTCAGGGACAGTCCACAATTAGAGTCAAAGTCACAGACATCAATGATCACAACCCCACATTTGAAGAAGCTGTCTACAGCGCGAATATCTTGGAGAAATCGCCAGTAAAATCTGTCATCGTCTGGCCAAGAGCAATGGATCCAGATGAAGGCGATAATGCCAAACTGACATACTCCCTAACTGGACCAGGTTCACAATATTTCGCTATCAATCCTGATACTGGTCTTATAACGATTGCTGTCTACATCGATAAAAACAAGTTGATATCTGAAGGATTTTTGGGGCCGAACGTAACGTCGAATTCTGGGAATAATTCAACTTTGGATTTAACTGTCACTGCAAAAGATGCTGGAGTTCCCTCCAAATCTGGTTCTGCTGTACTTTATGTGAAGATTGACGACATTAGCGATGATACGCCGCAGTTCGTCAAGGCATCGTATGATGTCATTCTGGCAGAGGAATCGCCCAAAGGAACCTTCGTAGTACAAGTTTTGGCCACGACAAAGGATAAAACGACAGTATTGAACTACGAATTGACGAAAGAGAATGAATTCTTCTCCCTTGATAAGACATCGGTAAGCAACCACAAATGTATTGATATATATTCTTGTCGTAACCTTTACGTGAATCATCTGAAGCTGAGCATCTAATAAACAATAAGTTGTAAAACGCATTAGTTGCCGTCATATTATAGATCCTTATTTCGATCAATGTTCTTATATACCATCACAACCATAACTATTTCTGCCCTGGACATGAACTCGCCAACAGCTTTAGCTGATAAAGATTACCATATAGCTGTATGATACTGTGCTAAAACAAGTAAACATTTTTTTTCAGGGCAATGTGACCACAACTGGTAAACGACTAGATCGAGAAGAGAGGATGTACTATTCCTTCACTGTCAAGGTCCTCACAGCCAATAGGATCCCACAGAGGACATCTTATGCCGTCGTAAGTCCTCAGTACTTGTTATATTCCTATTAAGTGGCTAGTAAGAAGGGCAAATGATTCTCCCCGCTTGCCGACTGTTATGACTCGCAGTTGATGGCACTAGAATCAGTTGAATCGCAGTAGCAACATGATAACCAACACTATTATTTGATGGTCTGATAGTCTCAAACAGACAATGCAACTCTCTCCTTGTTCCTTTTGCGCCTTCAACTGCAAGTCCACAAAGCTTTCCAAATACATTTGTCGAACTCTAACAACCGACTCAAGATACTTAATAAAGTTTAAAATTCTTAGTGTCATTTTTTTTTCTCCTCGTATTTATATTTTAAATTTTAAGTGTCTTCTGCATCAGTTGTCTTGTCGTATAAAGGCATGTAGGGCTATTTCATCGATGTGCGATATCGTAGCAATCCAAGTAAAAGTCAGTTAACTAATGACTAGTCTTTCCATTTTGATTTTATTGATTATGTGTATTAGGTGTTTAACCCATTTGCTTTGTATTTTTATACAGAAACAGGTACAGTAGTTTTTAGTCTGAAAACCATCATTTCACATCGACTGTCAATTTTACGTACCAAATACATCTCAACTGTTACATTAGACAACGTGAATCTTTAAAGTTCTAAAATGCCATAGAATACTGTAAAACTGTAAAGCTCTTATTAAGTGTCACGTCAGATTTTTATATGTTTTCAATTGTCACATTAGATTCCTTAGAATCTTTCACGTTCTTAATGTGACATTTCATATTTAAATACTGTGAATCTTTAATTCTCTAGAGTCACATATGAGTGCTACGTATCATTCAAGCTCTCAAATGTCTAGTTCACTATGACTGCTAGGGTGATCAAATGTGACATTTCCGCTACGTTTTTGTGAACTAGATAAAAAATACTGCTATCCACACTGTCTCGTTTTCTTCAAAAATTCCCTTACGTCTTATTTTTGAATACATGTGTGCTGTGCACACTGGCCAGTGTTATTTTCCTTTCCCATTAGCATGCACATCATGACACCCATTTTGTTGAGGCCTCTACTGTCTGAATCACCACATTTGGCAGAAGTCAAAACAAAATTTCCAGATTTTGCACCCGGTTATGCATGCGGATTGAAGTAACCAAGCCAACCAAGCCGTGACTAAGGGTACAGAATATGTGCAAGGCTAACCGAGAAAAAAAATCTTGAAATTTTGGTCGAACTCCTCCCAATCAAAACTCTCAAAGATTCATCTTTTTAATCTGAAGGAAGCAAATGTTTATTTATTGGATCCCCAGTTATGCCAGGTCTCACAGTGAAATGCTGATTTTCCAGCAGATTGATACAACATTTTGAGCAACAGGCAACAGGCACTTTCTTCACACTGAGAGAAGGCGTCACAGAACGGAACCATAGGTTACCCAAACACACTTTTACCATCCAATCTGCCCACTAGTGCTTTAGTTAAACCTTTGCCGCGTGATTCTTTGCAATAGCATTTACTGACGCAATATTTTCCTTTCTTCACAGGTATCTGTGACCTTAGAGGACATCAACGACCACAGTCCAACCTTTGCGGACCCCAAGTATGACTTCACTGTGAATGAAGGCAATCACAGCATCCATGCCCTTGGAACTATACTTGCAGAAGATTCAGACTATGGGTCAAATGGAACAATAACCTACACTATCTCAAGTGGAAATGAAGGTGAGATTACGACTGATGCTATAAAAACTAACGACATTGCCTAAATAGAGCACAAAATATAACTCATAATCTATTAATGTTAATATGAGTCACTGAGAAATGAGTTATTATCAGAAATATATCGATCGAGGAAAAGATGATCAGCAGTGCCAAACTGGCCTACTTCCAATAGAGACTACCTCCAATATCTCAATAGATTCTACTTTTAGAAAGGAACGAAGTCAGGGCGAATGGAGCATTCATACTTGCATTTCATCTTTTGCATGTACATGCACTCCAACAGAAGATTGATGGTATGGTTTGAACAATAACATTTCATTTTCAGATGAAACCTTCCAGATTAACAATGCCACAGGAGTATTATCAGTCATCAAACCTCTCGATCGGGAAAAAAAGGAAACATATAAACTGGTAGTGGAAGCTACCGATGGAGGAGGCAAGAAAAGTAGTGTCCTTGTTACAATCACAGTGAAAGATGTAAATGATAATATCCCCACGTTCTATGGCGATCCATATTCTGTCGCTGTAAACGAGAATGACAAAGCTGGCCTTGAGGTTGTGCGAGTTTATGCCAATGATAGCGATGGTGGACTTAACGGACAGATATTCTTTTCACTGTTAAGTGGAGGTGACAATATGTTCTTCATAGAAAACAAAGGTAGGGAAATGTCTTTTTTCTTAACATATATTACTACATTGAGATATGTAAATTTTATGACAAGGTATAGCTTACTCTGAATAGGCAAAATATCACCCTTAACAATCACTTTAAATCACCACTGATCGTTCTAAACATACAGCAATATAAACATAAACGTATTTCAGATGGATATGGTATTCTAAAGACACTTCGATCCCTGGACTATGAAACAACATCCTCCTATGAAATAAAAGTTGCCGCAGTGGATCTGGGGAACCCTCCAAGGAGCAGCACAGCCCAGATCAACGTCAATGTCATAGATATGAATGACAATGTCCCGGTTTTCATCCGTTCAATTTACTTGGTCAATGTGACAGATGCTCTAGCAGTAGGTAGTTCTGTGATTAACCTGGATGCTGGCAGAGGAGAATATTCCTATAACATTTCAGGTAAATTGTCATATATTTATTTTTATAAACGATTCTACTGGCTTACACTTAACAGAAATTAAGCCTCCATGATATACCGAGTCATAATTCACTCGATGAACATGGTCTGCGATGGACGCTATTTCCAGAAACAGGAAGCTGAAGAGCAAGGATGCTATAAACGTCTTTGCCTGGCCAACCAATGAAACAAAAAGCATGATGTGGTTTTCAAAGATTTTATTCAATTAATGATGAACAGGGTGAAGGCTTTGCACCTTATGCTTTGTGCTCAGTTGTACCTTTCAATCAATCTTTTCATAATCCAGGAGGAGACGCTGATGGAACATTCGTTATCAATAATAACACTGGAGAGCTAACTACTGCCAAGATAATAAGTGCCAGGGTGAAATACGAGTACCTGCTTGATATAATGGCAACTGACTTCCATGCCCCACCATCCTCCGCTACGACAAAGGTAGGAATTTTAATCTTTTTGTTCAACTACTGTCCTCATTTCACAGTAGCGCAAGACGATTGCAAAAGTTGTCAACTCTTTCACCAAATATACCTTTCTATCACTTAAAGCATTTTCATATTGTCTTTTTAGGTTCAGATTTATATTGCCGATAGCAGCCCATTTCCAATGTTCGATAAGAAAGAATATAACATTGAATTCAAAGAAAACCAGAGTCCAGGCCAGCTTGTCATTGACTTGGGCACCTCAGATGAAAATATTGGACGACCGGTCGTGTATAGCATTGTCAGTGGGAATGAAGCAGGTGAGGAGCATATCGAAGTGGCTTTCTTCGGATTAAAATATATATGAAGACCTGTATTGTATAAGTTGAGATGAACAGTTTCAGAAACCTTGCAAACATTTCATTTTTACATCTCAGATGCAAAATGTTATCCTTTCAAAATATGTTGTATCATTCTCAGCTTGACAAGTGAGTAATTGTCTTTTCTTGTTTGGTCATTTTAGGTAACTTCAGGATTGTTCCCAGTGATGGTAAGCTCTATTGTGACAAGCAACTGGATCGAGAGAGTGTCTCCAAATACATTCTAGTTGTAAGAGCAGAAGCTGTTAAAAAAAGCAAAACCCCAAAATCAAGGAGAAGAAGAGCAACAGGTAAAGCATTTTAGTAAAAGACTGTTCTAGTTTTCTTTTTATCTCAAAAGACATGTGCTCCAAGCTTCTATGACATCAAACAACCTGGAATCTACTCCTTAGCTTTGAAGCTTGCAAGGCAAAACCAGCTACAATTCATTATATTTTTTTAGATAAGCCAAATGAAGCTACTATCACCATTAATGTTGCCGATGTGAATGATCACCCACCAGAATTCCAGAGAAAGAAGAACATTGCTGGTGTGCCTGCTGATGCTACATTCAACTCCCATGTCATTTACATAAAGGTTGGTATTGTTGAGTTCTGCTTCCTTTTTAAGCTGAATGCCGCTACAATTGGCCTAGTAGTGCCATCCTAAGGCTATTTTCGGTCCTGCTTTTATCAAAGTAGTTGTATCCCCGTCTATGCCAAGACAGTATGATTGTGATCTTGAAGCTTTAACCTAGATATTGACACTTTATAGCACCATTTATCTTTCAGGCCACCGACAAGGATAGCAGTGACCAGGGGCAGTTGGTCTTCAGCATCATCCCCAGTACGGATGGTGAATACTTCTACATGGATCCTGGCACTGGGGAAGTTCTTTCAAAGATCAGCTTCGGCTTGTTCGCACAGAAGGAATTCGCCTTCAGGATAATGGTGAAAGATGGTCAGGGACAGGGATTCAATGACACAGCTGATCTGGCGGTAAGAGCATGTTTAAAGTCTACGACAATTCCTAAAAGTGTACCACATATCAAACGGCATCTCAAAAATACTGATGTGTCCATTTTCATGTAGTTCTCGAAGGAATGGTCATAAAGTTAATCTTTTTACGTTGCGCACTTTGGCAACAAACATCACCATTGACATCACCATCATATCGTCTTCGCTTTCCAGTAAAACGTGCAAGAAGCTATATCATAACATTTCACTGCAACTTATATTGTGACAATTTGCTATATTATTTGCTTTCTAATAGTAAAACACGTCTAATAGTATAACCATCTTAAGGGCGGATGAGCTTATCAAGCCAACGGCCATCTAGCACTTTCCAGGAGAGGAGATGGGCACCGCTTGGAAATATTATGCCTGTGAATTGACAATGATCATGACTAAAAATAAAGTATCCAAACCGGATCGGACGAGACCCGGGTCAACAACGTCCGCGCGCACCATTTCCTGCCAGGGTGGTGGCGATAAGTGTGATACTGGCAAACCAACAGAACTGAAACTGAGAAAAGGAACAGTCGTAGCGGGTACATGGAATGTAAGAACACTTAATGCTGACGGCAAAATCGAACAGCTAGAGCATGAGCTGCAACGCTACACCTGGAACATCATAGGCATAGCCGAGGCAAGACTTACTGGAGTTGGGGAGTCAAGGACAGCCGGAGGCAATCGGCTCTTCCACAGCGGGCATGACTCGAAACATGCAGGCGGGACAGCATTCCTGATCCACAAGTATACGGCGGATACTGTGATGGAGTTCAGACCTATCTCCGACCGTATCATCTATATCAGGCTAAGTGCAAAGCCCTTCAACCTCTCAGTCATGCAGATCTACGCTCCGACTTCTGATGCAACTGATGATCACATGAACAGCTACTACGATGCGGTAACAACAACACTGCAAGGGCTGCCAAAGCAGGACATCCATGGGCGACTGGAATGCTAAAATCGGACCTGATGCTCACGACCAATGGAAAGGCACGATCGGAAGACACGGACTGGGAGTCACCAATGACCGAGGTTTGAGGCTTCTCGAATTCGCTCGTTTTCATGAGCTGACGATCTGCAACACGTTCCAAAGAAGGAAGCCGAGTTGCAAGGCAACATGGCACTCCCCAGACGGTAAGACCCACAACATGACAGACTACATCATGGTGGCCAACAGATTCTGAAGCAGCTTCAACCTCTCCAAAACCCGAACCTTCCCAGGGGCTGACATAAGCAGCGACCATGATCTCGTGTTGACGTCACTTATCCTTCGCCTAAAGAACATTGAGAGGAAGCCGAGTAGAAGAGTGTGCTACGACCTCGCAAAACTCAAAGACAGCAACATCGTAGAGCAATTCCAAGCGGAAGTGGGTGGCCGCTTTGCACATCTGCTGAGCATGGACCTAGAACCAGAGGAGTTCAACCAACAAGTTGAAGAGAACCTGAGAGAAGCAGCCATGAAAGTCCTAGGCAAAAGGCGACCACGGAAACAGAAGAGCTGGATAACCGACACCATCCTGTAGAAATGTGATGAGAGACGGCAGCTGAAGCAATCCAGGTTCAACTCACCCCAGGACGGCGACACTTAACGTACCGTCAACAAGGAAGTCAAGAAAGAAGTCAGCAAGGCCAAGGAGAGCTGGATCCAAAGCAAGTGTGACCACATAGAGTCCAGCCTACGTGCAAACAACACCAAGGCCACAGTTAAAGAGCTCACCCAGCAGAAACCGCGCCGACTGACGTGCATTGACGATGCCGATGGCAACCTTCTTGCAGAGAAACCTAACATCACAAAGAGATGGCATGAGTACTGCTCTGAGTTGTACAACTACCAAATTACAGCCGAGCAGGAGGTTCTCCAAGAGCTCCAGGACAAGATGACAGAACAGGTTGATCCAGACCCCGAAATCCTGGAGAGCGAAGTCGAAGCAGCTCTGAAGAGTCTGAAGCTTGGCAAGTCACCGGGAATTGATAACATCCCTACAGAGCTCCTTGCAAGCGTGGAGAAACGGTGATCAAGGCATATACTAGGATATGCAACCAAGTGTTTGGGACCGGGAATTGGCCTAAGGACTGGACAACATCCATCGTCATTCCTATACCGAAGAAAGGAAATCTACGTAAATGCAACAACTACCGGACCATCAACCTGATAAGCCACCCGAGTAAGATCTTGCTGAAGGTGATCCTCAAGCGCCTGCAACCGCAAGCTGAGGCAATCCTATCTGAGGAGCAAGCCGGATTCCGTAAAGGCCGATCTACAGCAGAACAGATATTCAATCTAAGGGTGTTGTGTGAGAAATACAGACAGCTGGGCAAACCTGTGTACCACAACTTTGTAGATTACAAGAAATGCTTTGATCGAATCTGGCAGGAAGGCTTGTGGGCAGTCCTGAGGAGGTACAATATCAGCGCTGGCATTATCAACTGTATCGAGGCACTACATGCAGCATCAAGGAGCATGGTCCAAGTTGGAGAAGTCTTCAGCGATTGCTTTCCAACCACCGTTGGCGTAAGACAAGGCGGTCTCCTCTCACCAACCCTATGCAATATATTCCTCGAGAACATCATGGCAGAGGCGTGCACCGAACTAGAGTCCCCATTGGCGATCTCAGGTCGAGAGATAAGCAATCTTAGATTCGCTGACGATATCGACCTCCTGCATGGCTCACCGAAGAACCAGATTGACCACTCCCACAAAGTAGACAAGACTAGCGGCAGATATGGTATGGAGATCAATCTGGAGAAAACAAAGACCATGGTATCTGGCGGCCAGGAGCAGATAGATGTGTGCATAAGGGACTACCATCTGGAGCAAGTGTCAGATTTCGTATACCTCAAACAGAAGATGGGACATCACTGAAGGAGGTGAAGGTTCGAATTGCCAAAGCTACAGCAGCCCTGGCAAGACTGAAGAGGATTTGGCGAGATAGGAACATCTCTATGTAGTCATAGCTTCACCTACTAAGATCATTGGTGATCTCGGTGTTCCTCTATGCTGCTGAGTCATGGACGCTGAACACCGAGACTGAGAAACGCATCAACGCGTTCGAGCTAAACTGCTACAGAAGGCTTCTAAACATCCACTACACGTCACACACCACCAACATCCAGGTCAGAGGACGTCACGACAGCCTGTTGACAGTTGCCAAGAAGAGGAAACTGAGATGGTTTGGCCATGTGACCAGAGCCAAGGGAACCCTGGCAATTACGATCTTGCAGGGCACAGTTGAGGGAAAGCGAAAGCGAGGGCGCCCAAAGAGGATCTGGATGGATGACATAAAAGATTGGACAGACGTAGAACAGAGGACCTGCTCCGCCTTGCAGAGGACCGATCCCTATGGTGCCAAGTAGTCATGCATGCAGCGTCGCCCCAATGGTATAACAGCTGCGGGACATGATGATGATGATGATGAATAGTATAACACGACACTTCTTTCAATTATTTTCAGGTAAGTGTATTGTCTGACAGCCAACAGACCATCCTTGTTGCGAATATATCACCAAACAGATTCAGGGACAAACAGGATGAAATCATCGGGTAAGTAAACAATATCTACATGGTACCGTTTACGCCTCTACGTTCCTAGTTTTTTTTCCAATTTACACCCTATCGTCCATTTATATAATTTATTTCCTCTTTTTCCAGCAATCTTAGTCAGATCCTTGGCTACGAGGTCAGAGCAGAGAAGCTAGAGCCCCATGTTGAAAATGTAGGCTCAGGAGAAACAAGAGTAGATGTATCAAAGTGAGTCTCAGCAGTTTTAATTGACATATTTATGAAATCGCTTTAACTGACCGAATCCCTTTATTTTGATTAATTGACTAAAATTTTTAAAGCTGAGTGTAGGTAACGTACTATGTTGATAGCAATACCATCCTTGGATAAGAAGGACCACGGTTGTCAACAAGATATTCCAACACTACAACCCCATTCGCATGACCACACGCTTTTTTCCAAGAGCTGTTTCGTTATTTCAGGACTGATATGTACTTCTACGCTGTGAATCTTCTGAGGAACACTATTGTGCGGAAGGAATTTTTGAGAAGGTAAGTGATAAAAGTCAGGCTTATTCTTAAGGTAGCTCTATAATTAACCTAAGTTTATCATTAACTGTGCCATCGCATATAAATTCTCACTCATTGTCGTGCTTCTCTTTCAGAAAAATTGTTGAAAAGAACGCCGCGATTGAAGAGCTCTGGAAACGCTTCAGCATCGAGGGGACCAATTTCCAATACATCTCGGTCAAGAAGGTGTCATACTCAATCAGAACGGCAGAGGCAGCCCTCATGGCCCTCGGAATGGTTATTGTTATCGGATGTATCTTAGGCATTATTGTTGTCTACCACTCTTGGAGAAAGTAAGTTATAGTCTATGACAATATTAAGTCATGTCCAGTCGCTAATTAGTAAAAATAGTCTCACAATTTATCCCAGAGACCTCAGAATTATCACCATCACCATTCCAACCATAAATGCAATATTTACAAAGCCAATGACTAGGATCTATTATTGACTGAATCTATTCATTTGATATTTCAGAAGACAAGCAGAGAAGCACAAGAATGCCATGCTTCTATCTCGAACATTGAATAAGACTGGCTCAGAAAGTGGTGTCTTCCTGGCTAATCCTTTGTATGCAGAGTCAACTGCTGATGATGAAAATGGTGAACCATTACAAATGTAAGTAGTGACTATCCCTAGTAACAAATATAGGTTTTAAAAAAATCACAAGAAAAGCTCTCTCTTCAAACCATCTTGCATTTGACAATGACAGGTAACATCACTGAAGCCCCCATGTAACAACTGTGTTGTTAAGAATATTTGTATTGTGCATTTTATATTGTTTTAGGTATAAAACAGCAAGGTTCCCGAAGACCATCAGCATTGGCAATTCAAAACTCTTGTAAAATAATAATTTTAATGAATTGCTTTCAGAATTTAGATCAAGCTGATTTCAGAATTTAGATGGAAAGGACAGCAAACGGAGCTCTTAATTGTCAAGTTAAATTGCAGAATATATTTTTTTTTTTTTTTTTTTTTATTAAAACCTCCAGTTTAGGAGAATCAAATATTTTACAAGTTTAAAACTACATGTACAACCTATCAAGTTGAATCAAAACACCCGTGTAAGTAATCTGACCATGGTGTGCTCGGCTGAACCCCTCGTGTCGTACCCGCTGCTGAGGAGGAGACCACGTAATGAGTCCGCAATCCCATCCTCTGCAGCGGGGACAGCCGGACGGTCAGTCGAGCGACACCGAGGAGAAAACGCTAGGGAAGCGGGCGCCAAGCCGAGATCGATTACAGAATCCAGAAGGGTGCCCTTTGTGCACCCAGCGCCAGAGGCCCACTTAGCCAGAAGAACACAGTTCAGGGCTCTGGCGGGGGAATCGTGCCGAAAGATTCGTTTGAAGAGAGAACAATTTAGATACAATGCAGTCATTGAAAGCTACAGTGGAACCCCATGTAATTTATAGATTCTTCAAAAATATTCCTAAGATGGATTAATGTTGTTTCATATTTTTTTCATGAAGTTCTGGTGAATGGTTCTTTGACCTCAGAGACTGTGAAGTAAGTGATGACTTGAAGTGGTGTTTTCTTCTTTTAGGACCTGTTGTTCCTGAGGCACCTAGCAACTCCAGATGACAAAGGCAATAACATTTAGGTCGATATTTTGTCAATTATTTTCAGTCATTTCAGTTACTGAGGTTTATAACGTGATTACGTGAATATTCTTTCATTTTGTGTTAAACAATGCAATCTGAAGTGGGGAAGTTGAGCACGTTTTAAAGTGTTGATTTGGACTTTTTCAAATAAGTATGATCTATTTGTTTTCAGTCATAATTCTGCTCCATTCAGAACAGCATCTCAAGCACTATTTGAGGAACAAATAATGGTCATGAATCTGCTTGATGAAGCGCTGTCTCAGGCTGGTACAACACGATCCCACGAGACGTCGCTTCATTCTAATGATGACGCCAGAACACGTGAAACACATGAAACAAATAATATCCATTCAGACGATGTTCGTATTATCTATGTGAAGGATACAGATGCTCTTGTAATACAAAATGATTTTACAGATACCGATGACATTGATGGGTATCATAATACGGTTTCTATTCGTGTTCCAAACTCTAGTGATGACACCACATTAAAGGATGATGTCATTTCTAATGGTGCTATTAAAATCACAAATCCTGGCAACATCATCATCAGCAGTCATGAGCCATATTTGTCCGATAATAGTGATGTTCTTTCAACAAATATGTAAGTCTGAAGTGTGTTATGTGAGGATTAACTCAGTATGGTGTCGGCCCTAACTGCAGTGACTAGAGTAGCTGAACCCACTAAACCTGGATCCGAAAGGTCCTTTTAAAACCCCCAGCCTCTATGCTCCCTCATTTGCATGTTCTCTTCTAGCTATACATAATTGACTGTTCCTGTTCAAGGTGGAATTCAAAGAACTGTTGCTATCAATTGCACCCTTTACTTTCTAAAACTGACGTATCAGATTTGATTTTACAGGACCTAAAGTTATAGAAGTTTCTTGTCAATAACCACTTGTGCTAGATTCCCTTAGAATAGATTGTGCTACTAATCAACTTTGTTTGGACTATTACTTTACAAGTAACCAATTATCTTAACATGTCTTCAGTTGAAATACTGCCCCTATGTGAGATGGTGTTGACGATGATCAGCTTGGTTTTTTTCAACCAACAATGTCATTTTGTTATGACAAACATTTGGTAACCAACAAAACAAATCACCGGTGAGGCAGCTTTTATACAGGGCCTATCTAAACCAATATGGTGAGGCGATGTAATACCTCAGGCAAGACAAATATTTCATGATATATGTGCAATAGGGTTGAGTCTGCTCAGCTTTTTACAGGTTAAGGGCTTTGTGATCTAAAGATATTTCAGCAGGTGCACTGCTTCTTTGCAAGAGTCCATGGTAAACCTACTGCAAGAAACAGGTTATAGTTTGCTTCAACTGTGTCAATTGAGATTAAAGGTTATTGGAAGATTTGCAAGGAACAGCTTGTCTAAATATATGGTGTCTAACTATTGATCAGAAGAAATAGAATAATTCTCTGCTTGGTTACTAACTAAAGTAGAAGACATGGCCATGATAGAACCTCGAGGAGATGCAGTTCTTAGTTTTCTAAATATCCTTCTTCATTTTCTTTGCACCTATCAGTGACGAGGATGGTAATCCCATGATCATTGTCAACGAACCAGATACTGCCCAAAGCGAATCCTTATTTTCTACTACTACCTCCATGACCTCCATCATTCAAGGCACAAACGGCGAAATACCGGTGTAAGTCGTCCTCTATGTGGAACTATCAAGCTCTTGGTGGCGCTGACTATGTATTTCACACTCTGCATGTTTATATGTGGTTGTAGTATATAGATTTAGTTACGTTGCCAAATGTTCTAGTGAGAGCACTACGTGTAGTTGCTTGATTTTTTAACAGTTATCTGTTTATTTTGAAGGTCTATCAGACTTGCTTTAATGACAGGACTATTGCAATCTAGGCCCCATTAGTGAATGCAACTACAATAAAGAGCCATCGAACAACACTGTTTAGGATGACTTCTAGCACTAATATTTATTTAGATATACGATAGATCATAGATCCTTCATTTTCCTTGTAAACATGACACTAAAACATACAGTAGATCATAGATCCCTCATTTTCACTGTTCAGTAATAGTATTAGACGACCGTTTTTCATGCATCACGATTTTCCTCCTTGAGATAACAGACACCTCAATGGCTAGAATGTAGTTCGCAGGCTATTGCAAAAGTTGCTTGTTATTTTAGGGTATCTTTCAATCGCCAATATAATCACTCGAAATAGCCTTGGTTTTAGAAATCCTCTCTAATGTCACTTTGCACAGGAAAGCTGCCCAAGTTCTCCTTACCCCTAGTCTAGTGTTCTCCACAAGTAAAGTACCTTCCTGTAGTTCACACTATCACATTTTGTTTATTCCCCTGTTGCTCACAGAACTGTGATATGAAGGTAACATCATACATATTTTTTTGGAATGAGGTGTTTTCAATTTCTCATGTGGCGTACTGTGCTTAAAATCCTCGTCAACCCTTTCTTGCTTTTTCAACCAAGACGTAAGCACTTTTGCTCAAGATATCAACCTTTTTCTATAACTTAGCATGACATGATATGCAACATGGATGACTTTATCCAACCCCACCTCTGTTTAAAGCACGAAATACAACTTTTTCATTATATTCTGTTTGATAGTAATTGGAATAACATTCCAGCCAGAAATTTCTTTTTTAAGATTTGGCATGGTGGTGGCTCACTGGTTCATCCATTGGTGATGGTATAATCATTTCACAGTGAATTTACAAAAAAATGGTTGTCAAATCTCAGATAATTTCCCTGCATGTTCCATAATCTTCTTCTAAGGCAATCCATCATGACTCCCATGAGTCAGAGGACGCTTTGTAACAATAGGTATGACAGTGCCACTACTTATGCAGCCCCTTTTTATGAATTGTGTACTGATAGATTGCCTAAACTGAAACCCTTTTGTGAAACACATCCTGCATGTCAAAAAGCACAAAAGTTACTAACTCAAATTTTCATCAATTGGTTACTTTATATCGCAGGCATAAAAAGCTTAAACCGCTTAAAAAAGGAAAAAGGAAAAGAAAACACCGTATTAACCATGGCTTCGAGTCGTGTTATAATGATTCTGTCGATGTTGTCATACCCGACGTTGTTGCTCGCACCCCAGTTGTTAATGTCCCATTAAAGTCAGGTGAGATGATTAATTTAACGCAACCTTATTTTCAGCAAGTTTGGGTTAATGCTATTCATTACGGCTCCCTTTACGTTTATATAACTAGGTAAATCATGAAAACAGCAAGAACTTGCCAAGGGGTCTAAAATGTTCCACCAATTTATTTTTGATTTTAACAACTTCCCTCTCTTAGAACTGTTGTGTATTGCTTTGTTTTATCATCAAAAACTGTATCTTTATCAAGATCTTTACCCTACACACTAAACTGAAACGTACTATAGTAAAGATTTTTTCAAGTTTACCAAATCGTTATCAGTATGATAAATCATGTTGTGCCAAGCTAAGGTACCAATATCCTGATTGAGTCGTGGACTAGTTAGAGTTAGAGTTTATGTCAAGTAGATTACACTTAAAGTGGTGAATGAATGCATACATTTTGGAGGAAAATGAATGGTAATACTATCACTTCATTTTGTACTAATATCATTTAGTTTGCAAGCACATATTTTCTACTAACACTACATCTACCATTTGACTTTAGGTAACAGCATCTGGTGTCAAGAGGTGGAGACAAAATGCTGACCATGAGGTATACAGTCATGTACTAACGGATTCTAGGAACCCTTCTCTAGGATCTTAGATCCTCCTGCTTTGTAGCTTTAACCTGCCATCATAGATTAGACACATCTTATCTTTTTATAGCCCCCCCCCCCCCGCTACTAACTACCCGTTAGCAATATTACTTACAAAGCTTACCATTTCAGGTTACAGTTTGAATAAAAGATTTAATGTTGTGTGTCTGTGCTTGTGTTCTAACCTTTTACAAACAATAAGTCATCCATATTTTTCATAACCCGAATGCTTTAATCACATGCGTATATACGATCTACAGTTTATATATTTAACAAAACTTTGCATCAACTTTGTATTACACTGTAGTGCGTCCTGCTAGAATATGTAATTGTCTGAGCACCATAAACACCAAAATAATTAAGATTATGACCAGATGAACACCTTGAAATATTAAATCGTAATTTCCATACAAAGCCTCAAAGAAACCTATAAATCGTTATGTGTTCTGTATTTTAAAATTTGAAGAAGTATTTCGGATAACGGGGGTTCTTCTCGAGTCTGGCACTACATATATCACATTTTTTTCAGATTTTCCACCTTAAGTTCCTGTTCCTTCTCCTCTAGCTATAGGCGTCCTTTGGTGTAAGTCAACAAGAGACTATATTATACTAAGAAACTCTTCTATTTTGGGGCACAATATGATATCAAGTTGTACACTTATTTATACTTTTGCAAACTAAGAAAAGGCGCCTAATTTCATTTCGCTTCTGCACGTTTGAAACTTGCTAATCTTTGCTCTAGCTCAGATAGAATGCATGCTGACAAATTATTGAACAGTAACTTCATGCAGTGAGTCGACATTGCAAAATTCTATATGCTCATATCCACATAATGAAATAAATTGATGAAACATTTTCTGAAACTTTCCCAATATTTTTTTCCCAACATCCATAGCATTGTTTGCTCCTGCTTAACTACTGTTGTAGATCCTCTCGTGAAAATCTTTTTTTTAAATGAAATAATGCATTTACGTTAAGGAACTAATACCAAACTAGAGGTATTTGTTGTCTCAACAAATATCGTCATAGTGCAGCTAAAATGTAGACCAAAATGGCAGCTCCACTCAAGCAGAGTTAGGTGAGACAACCACTACGTATAGGGATGTATCAATTTCTATTCTATATGTAAGACACCTTAGACTAGACAAAGAAATTTGATTTTGACTACTCTCCGACTGCTTACCAATAAGAAACATTATCGTAAATTTTGCGAGCATGATTTTATCTCAGTGATTCTTACATAAAAATACTCTAATTTTCCTTTGAATCAAGTATCATCCAGTGATTCCATTATAAGCATTAAGATTTGGTAGAAATGTGTTTGTTTTTAGCAGCTAGAGCACTTATAAATAATCGACTTACTAGTAAGTGCCTGTTTTCAATATTTCTTTCCAGACGTAATAAACGTCCCAAGCGAAAGAAATCCAAGACCAAGAAGAGAAAAGAGTCCGTGCTAACAGACAAATCAACAGAATTTGAAGAAATATTTGAGTCATCGACTGATTACGATGCTGTATCTCAAAGAAGTCGTGTCCAACCATTGCATATTGTGCCTGTTACTGCTACTGTCACTCGAAGCGAAAATGACTTAGTACCAGGGACTGAGGTTGTTCCTATGTCTGAAGTTGAAGGACTCGATGTAGACAGACCAAGGCTTGGCATACCCAGGATAACGACGAGTGACGATGAAACGAGCGCTAGTGTTCTTAGCTATTGCATGAATGATAGCCGGGATGTGAATTCATCTCAAGATGAGACAAGTGCAAGTGTCAGCAGCTATCACATGAATGGTAACAAAGCTTTGCACTCATCTCAAGTCAGTGTCCATAAAGTTGCTAATAATGACGCGAATAGCCCAAGTCCATCTCAGAAGGGAAACAAAAGCTTAGGTCCGTCACCAAATGTTTCAAAGGTCAATGCAACTTTACCTCCTGCTAATAAAGCCCTGAATGTAGAGAGATCTCCGACCCGCACGGATAGTGTCAAGGGAGGACAGTTGACACCCGCTCGTCCACGTTCCACTGGGGACAAAATTGGTGGATCCGTAACCTCATCACGCTTAAATGGTAGTGCAAGTTCATCTATGTCGCACGACTCTGGCATGATTACAATGAATTCAGTAACACCTATTTATAATTACGCAAATGAAGACACGAACAATAATAATAATAATGAATTGGAGAGTACCAATATTGATTCAATATTTCAAGAGGTTTTTTACGGATCTGACACCTGTATGTCCGAGGATGACGCTGGCACAATCATTGGCAGCAGTGACAAAAGTAACATGATAAACAGTAGTGATAACTCTCTGATGAATGATCTTGGGGCATCAGATGACATAATTGTCAAGCCTTATGTCCAGAGTGGCGGTATTGTCAATCCTGCGTACAATAATTCGGCAGATTGTAATTTCAACGAAGAGTTTACTTGGCTGTAGTTTCTGTGATACATTGATATCCATTGTTGTTGGTGGGAGTTATGTGATGATTGCAAAAGGGACTTCTGTAGCATGTGAAACTCTTCACTGCAAACATAGCAGAGAAGTTTAGGCAGTATCCATGTTTCGGGATATGTTCCATGCGAAGACAAACGTGTATACATGAATATTTTTGTATTTTCTCAATATTTATATAAATGTTGGCAAAAAGATATTATATAACTTGTTTCCCGAAGACTGCAGCTTTATGATTGTTTGTTTTATTTTTGCCAATATTTCTTTGTTAACCATTGAAATTGAAGCAGTTACTGCATTCTTGAAGGGTACTGAAACATTGGAATATATATTTACCAAATTGATTATGGTAATGTCTTGTGTATATCCTGCATCTAATGTTACCTTCTGATGTACCAACTTTCTTACGTTAAATAAAGCACAGTTAAAATGCTGAACAGCTAACTTTGCTATATATTTTTCTTAATGTCTTTTGACCGGAGTTCAAAAGCAAGAATGTATGTTACGTCCCCAGTCCAGTCTTTGGAACTACTTAGTCAAAGGTTGTACCAGAACATTTATACAAAAAAATATTCTATATTCTTCACACATATATTGTACAAATCACAAAATCTGTTAACATTCAAGCGGCAAAGATGATATCGAAGTCCTATGCATTCCATATCGGTAACATTCCACATGGCATGATGATAGCGCCATGAAAGCATAATACCCCTTCTCCATACACGTTCCATTCTTTTTACTCATCAGCAATGCAAACAATACCATCTTACCTATATAAGCTATAACTGTATTGAGATTTGGGTATGATATATCTTGGAGAGGCCACCATTTCTTATACAAATTGTGGTGGAATTGGGTCTCATATTATGCAAGATTGTACTTGATGATTGATAAAGATGACACAACTTTGTCTTTACCAATGTTTTGCTTTCACTCCTTCCAATGCCACAACCATGATTGAACATATTGAGGTGTTAAGTATTCAATACTTAAAGGTTATCATTATTCATTCTTGTCTATTTCGTGCAAGAAGTAAAATAATAAGAATTACTGCCTTGTTATCATCACTGCACTGTTATTTATTACCAATAATTCAGTAAATATACCATTGAGATGTGAATGCTGATATTTGTAGCTCGTATAATAAAGATTTCATAATGAGAACAATGCTTTATTACTGTCCTTGTACTTGTACACATTGTCAAGCAAACTACTGACTTCAACATCCACGGATCGATCTTTTTGTTACTATTTCAGGATTGGTTTTAACACTATCTCTATAGCATACAGTCTCTTTTGGACTAATGCACTATTCTTCGAATATGTATGTGACTCAGATACTGACCCTTCATGCAGAGATGGTATTTCACAGTGCTCTTGAATAAGATATCTATCATTGATTAGATAATAAATGTGCACAAAAAGTACACTTACTATGTCCAAAGTCATGAGTGATGAGTGAGGAGGTCGTCTTTCTCCATCTTGATCCAAAGGTTCCTTACCAGTATCTTCACCCTCACCCAAGAGAATCGATTTCCTGGCTTGCCAAAAATCAGGCAGGCCTTCCAACTTACCGAGATGACCAGTCTTGGGGAAAGGAGGAAGTTCGTCAATATAGAAAAACTGTGTGGTTTGATTCTTCCAACGAAATAATGTTGCGTTTATCTGATAACAAGGTTTTTCAAGAATGGTTTGCATTACATATAGAGAACAACGCCAAGTGGCAGCAATAAACTGTAACTAAACACCTCAACAAAAGTAAGTCCCCCCCTAAACAATTGATCATAACTTCTAAAGTATCAATGACGATGCAATGAAAATTGCAGGACATCATGATACTATACTTTGACATAACAGGTGAAATTTACAACGCAATACCTATCGTTACGCATGAATGAGCCTCAATTGAATGAAAAGAGTGCCATTTCAAAAATAACAAGATTGGCCCAACAAGGTTTAAACACTGAAATCGGCTGGCAGTGTTGGCCGTGCTTTCAGTTTTGGTTTGACATGTACTGAAGATGCCACGAATGTCAGAGCAAGACAGGGCTATAGCCATTGGTCTCCTTCAGGGCAACACACCTGTGAAGTAAGTTGCCCGGAGAATGGCAGTATGTCCGAAAGCCATAAGGAAACTGCGAGACAAATTCAACTAGACTACTTCGGTGAAAGACCTACCCAGGACTGGCAGACCAAAAATCACAACCCAAGGAATCGATCGCCATATCAGGATGTCGGCCCTTAGGAACCGATCGGTGACAGCTACTGCGATCCGGGACCAGATGTTTCTCGCCAATCGACAAGGGATCAGCTGCCAGACCGTCCGAAGGCGACTCCACACTGCTGGCCTTCGTGCCCGACATCTCGACAAAAAAAGCGATGTTGCTTCTGCGTCACAAGCAAGCCCGTCTTGCATGGGCTCGACGGCATGAGAGATGGACCAGAGTGCGGTGGGCCTTGGTGATGTTTAGCGATGAAGTGAGAGCCTGCCTTCGTCACATTGATGGGAGGTTACGGGTGTGGCGTCGCAGAGGAGAGCAACATGCTGAGTGTTTTGTTCAACCAGTCACAGCATTCGGAGGAGGTAGCATGATGGTATGGGCTGGGATCAGTGAGAGGCAGAGGACAGATCTTGTCCAAATCCAGGGAAACCTGAATGCCAATGAGTACCTTCGACAGATCATTGTTCCTCACGTGGTTCCATTCGCTGCAACTGTCGGGAACAACTTTACGTTCATGGATGATAATGCGCGGCCACACCGGGCCCGAGTTGTTGACCAGTTCTTAAACCAGGGGAACATTGAGAGGATGGTTTGGCCAGCGAATTCCCCGGATCTGAATCCGATTGAGCACCTTTGGGACCAACTCAAGAGGAGAGTTTATCGGAGGATCACAGAACAATCGAACTTGACCGATTTGGCAGCATACCTGCAACAGAAGTGGATTAACATCCCACAGCAAAGGATACGGTGCTTGATCCACAGCATGCGCAACAGGTGCCTACAAGTCATAAGAAGCAACGGTGGATACACCAGCTTCTGAAAATGTTTGACAGTAGCCGAAATTGATCTGTAATTTGACAAGAATAAATTTTGAAAGAGATACAAGGTTTTGTTATTTTTGAAATGGCACTCTTTTCATTCAATTGAGGCTCATTCATGCGTAACAATAGGTATTGCGCTGTAACTTTTACCCATTGTGTCAAAGTATAGTAGCATGATGTCCTGCAATTTTCATTGCATTGTCATTGATACTTTAGAAGTTATGATCAATTGTTTAGGGGGGACTTACTTTTGATGAGGTGATTAGCAAACAAATTGCAAAGCATGCATGAACTGATTTTGTGTGTGCACTTCACATTTGGGGGTTCAGAAATTTGGATAAGGGTATGTGCAACCCAACACCCAGAGTGGACTAAAGCTGCTACCTTGGTAATGAGGGATCTGGGAGACATGCATCAAGGAAAACTAGGAAATTTAAGTGCCAAACATGCGTTTTCTGTGAATCGGAGGGATAAAATTGGAGTAGCTCATTGCTCTTAGGGAAGATGTGCCCTGAGAAATTGTTGATCTCCGCCAAAAAAGGGGGCTGCCTCTTGCACCACCACTCATTGTTACAGAGTAACCAGGTGGTAAAATTGGGAGTAGCTCATTGCTCTTTCGGAAGATGTGCCCTAAGAAATTGTTGATCTCCACCAAAAAAGGGGGTTGCCTCTTGCACCACCACTCATTGTTACAGAGTAACCAGGTGGTTAATGAGCTACATTCAACCCCTACTCCGGCCGGGTCTCAATAAACCGAGAACAACATGGCTCCCAATTTGTAAGGAGTGAACCGTGGTCGGTGCAAAGATAGCGCCGATTGCGAAGAATTCTGCTTGGGACAGGGTAGCATGTAATGACTGATTACCAATGTAATGACCAGAAGCATGTTGCAGTGTTTTCCACGGCGGTTATTTCATGGCGTTTCTTTGTACATCTTTGTACTGCCAACTCAAAAGTCTGGAAAACCGGATGGAAAACCGGATGGAAAACCTTGTGGAAGACCTGTCATTGTCAATGGAGAACAGTATTGCAGCTTCTTGCCATTTCAGTTATTATGACTAGCAGCCCTAGCAGTCCCCAGTTGGTTTTTTTTGATGTACCTCAAAACTTGCATAACGTTGTCATATTTATGTCATACCAGATTGGACATCAGGACATTCTAGTAAACTTACCAATGAACGCTGGCTGGATTATTTTTAATGCAACCTTTTTTTAGGCACCATCCACAGTAGGCTTTTCGCTAAGTTCCAAGGCCTGCCTCACACACAAGCTTTTAAGACAAGATTCTCACTCAGTTGGGGAACTGATTCATCAGGGTGACTCAGGAGAATCAGTGACAGTTCACCCCCGTCTGGTTGAGGCAAACAACCAAAATGCTCACTCTGGTAAATTTAATGAAATGCCCTGTGTCTATCATGCAACTTGGACAATATGAAATCATATGCTCTACATTTTGAGGTAACCAATAAGATAATCTGTCGTGCACAACTAAATCAGTTTATGCATACTGTAGCACAAAATTTGACACTTCTTTATTTTTGCGATTCATAAACAAGTTTTCACAATTCTCATCTTAATGCATTACGTAATTTCTGTCCCTTCTTGAAATTAGAATGAAATTCAAGTGCCAATTTTTGTTTTCATGAATCAGAACTATTCGCAAAATCCATGAAAATAAAATGCAAGCAAAAATTGCACTACTTGGCAATTAATTCACTATCCAAAGGAAAACCCAGTGGTGCATTTTTCTCTATATGAAATGCAATTATGCTTGAAGAACATAGCAGACGCCAGATGAACATGCTTTCATTGGAAGACTCTGGACAAAAAAGTTTTTCCAACCTTATTAGAAACATTTCTTTTTTCCCAGGACAGGCTAGCTTGGCGAGTTGGAAGGCCTGCTTGAATCTTGGAAAGCTAGATAATTGATTCTCAAGGGTGATCCTTGGCACATCATGGAGTCGCTGGAACTGAAATAAAACATTAAATCAAATATCTTTCCATTCAACCTGCATCAACATTAGATCAGAAAAGTCATGTGTAATACAGTTAACCAGGCCAGGGTTCACACCCCAGCAAAAAGAATGCATAAGCACTTACCTGTGCTAAAATACAGATCCAGATTCTTCCTCACCGGTATGTTTCACACCATCAGGGTCTGGTCGTTAGAAAGCATGTTAGCTCATATCATCATGCTGACATGTTCTTATGTACATGAAACAACATGTCAACATGATGTTACAAGCTAACATGCTAACATGCTTTCTAACAACCGGGCCCAGGCTGAACCGAATCCTCTGAAATAAAAAAACACTTAACTATCTTATAACCTTGGCAATTGATACTATTCTCGAAAATCCTATTATTCTTGGGGGCAAAACCGTACCGGTTTTTAACAAAAACTGCTCTTCGCAGAATCATCAAAGGCTGTGGTAGACTAAAAAGGAAAAACCTCAGTGAAGTTTTATTGTTGCCCCTGAACACAATAAACAATATTCAGGCTTTCTAAAGCCACATCAGTACATCCAATTTTTAAAAGATCTGAAAGTCTTGTGCTCGAAATTCAGTGGTTTACAAAGGCCCTCTCTTCATAACGCAAGATTATGATCAAATTTCCCCAGCCGGCATCCATGCATCTTGACCATTCCATTTTATCAACAAGATTTAAAACCCAGCTAAATTTAAAGGGACAGCATTCATGATGGCGCCATTGAAGCCGTGCATTTGGTTATGACCGTTATCCATCTCAAGTTGTTTACTCTCTTCACCATGCTTGTATGCGTGTTTCCTAGGAACATTTAAAACATCATAGTGTGTAGGCCTACATAAGGTTAACCCTTGGAATACTGTGATGAGCCTCAATTTTCACCGTGAACTGTCTCGACTATGTACTCGCGTGTATCGTGACCTACTCACGGAGTGCGGCACCAAGTTTCCGAAAGTTTCTTGGCAATCTCGAGTCAAAAACAACACAAAGAAGATAACGAAGTCAAAGTCAACATTCTGTACACAAGGGGGGACATAATCATGGCTTTTCTGGACTTACCGCCAACTTAACCGAGAGAAAATGGGTAAAACGAGAGGAAAGTTTGAAAGCATTCGCGATGGAACTTTCCATGACCTATATATCAGATTTGCTGCGTCCGCAGGTGCTGGCTGTTCTAAAAATAGAACCCGCCGTGATAGGCGGGGCGCGGTTGTGTCTCTTGAGCAAGTAACTTTGAACGGTTGACCATTGGAATGCCCGTGGGAGTTCCAGGCCTATAATTTTGGCTATACATATCGGGTGAAATATGAGAAAGCACAAAATGTTGATAACTAGGAATATTTTGTTGCTGGACCGTGCTGTTCCCGTTTAGTTCTTAGTAAGACATGTACCTTTAGAAAAGCCCACCTGCAAATGTAATAGGCCTATGATCATTCCTCGATTAGATGATTTGATAGCAAGAGATGACAGAAACAAAGTGTTGTCCACCTGTTCCAGAAAAGCCACAGCCGAATCTCTTTATTATACTTGCCTGCTATTTTTTATACCTTACCGTAGGTGCCGATCTCAATGAATGAGCTCATCCCCAGGAAGGTCATTTCACTGTACGAGATAGCACTATTACGTCTAGTTCAAATTTTACATCACCACCAATTGACTCATGACATTACACGAAGGCCCACATCCATATTTTCTCATCACTAACTTCTCTCATACCATATGTGCCAATCTCAATAAATAAGCTCTGGAATGTCATTTGCACTCTCCTCTTGTCCCCCACAATAGGAGATATCTAGCACCATTACGTCAAGTTCCTCTCTGAACAAAATTGACATCACAACCACGTGACTCATGACATGAGGACCACATTCATAAATAACTTTTTATGTCACACTGAGACAATAGAAACAATTCGACATGTCCTTCTCACTAGGAAATGTCCTGTGAAGCCTTTTATGAGGACCACTTTGCCTGACATCCACATCCATCATTCGATGTATGAAATCTCTCCTCATATAGCACAGCCATGCAGGGGCTTGTAGTTGGTCATTAATATGCTGCAAAGTACATATAAGAACACGGGTTACGACCACCTCATCCCTAATTCGGCCCTTAAACATGTTAAATCCCTTCCATTGGCTCACCAGACGTCGACTAATGGACCAGGCAACCGCGGCATTCGTCTGCAGACAGTGATAGTGCAATGAATCATTTCAGGACTGGTGACATATGTATATTCTGCGAAAGCGTGATGTTTCTAGTTCTCAAGCAAGCCCTTGCAACAAGTGGCCATGGATCGGCTGTGGTTGTCTCGTATGGTCATTTGGTTAACTTTCAAAACAAAAAAATAAGACAAACTAAATACCACAAGCTCAGCTTTATTAAATGATCACACAGCCATCAAATCTTGACCAGTACAGAGTTACACATTTCGTTATGTTACACCATGCTATTTCGATGCACATGTTCACTCCCTGCAGCCATAGCAATTTCATAAGATTGTCCACTGTCCATCCATGACTTGGAACGAAGACAGTGGCACCACTACGCAAACTAGACACACTCTTCTACGCTGGTGTTTATCTATTCATACTTGACATAGTTCTGATGTGGCTGGACAGACAAGGATATCACCAAACTTTAAGGAAAACTGTCATCTTCTTTCATGTGCACAAGACTTTTATCTGATCATATTCAAATAACGCACATTGTTCAATCAGGATGACCAACGAGAAAAAAGCTGAAAACAATATATCTCACATATAAAACACAACTGATAACAAACACTTAATAAAAGATACTTGGTGTACAAAATGCTGATGTGGCTCAGAATATTTTAAATAAATAGTTCAAGCATTTAGCATATATGTTTACAACTTCCTAAAGGGGCAAATATGTCATCCCAAAAAGTATGGGTGAAAGATAATATACACATGTTTGGCCAGAAGACTTGCCTACCTGTAGTACCTGTAGTCTCAAGGTGTTTTGTCTTCCGGATCTCCATGGTTAGCAAACATAGTACCAGCTACTGTCCCCTGGTTGCAGTTATTTACATTATCTGTAGCCCCTTGTTCGAAATAACATTCTTGTCCCTTCAAACTTGGCACATAGAAACAGTAAGACTAGTTTATAAATTTTCTAACTTGAACTGTCATCTTCGTTCGTTTAAGATAAATATATAGGCACTCACTACATTAGTGTCAGGTGATTGGGACTCAACAAAGCTATAGCACATAGAAAGTATATTTACAAAGTAAAGCATTGCTACCCCCGGTATCGTTTGAATGGAATTAACCATTTGCAGAGAATTCTCAAAAGATTTATTCGCTGTTAAGCTACAAGTGTTAAGATTGTCAAAAACCATCATACCAGAACTCTTTGGAGAAGTCAGTCTTCCTGACCGCCAAGACAGGAAGATATTAGAAGAGGTGTCAACATCCTGAACTGAAGGCAATTTTCTGGCCAGTATGAGACACGTTTACTTAAAGATACCAACAAGAGGATCCACCTTAGGAGGAAAAAATACAGCCTTCTAGACAATCAGAGACAGATTTCTCCCAGTGGTGTCGTCCATATAACTTGAGACAGATTTACCATGCCTGAGGTAGTCACCCCTTTTAGTTGGAGAAGTATGTCCGTATTACAAAGGAACAAGCCGTATTAACACAATGAGACAAAGGTTGTCAAGGGCCTTTTCTTTTATATGCCGCTCTTTTGAGATTCTCTGCAAGTGGGTCTTACCTAACTGATGAACCTGCTGCTATAAGGATTGATTTAAAATCAAGCGATGTGAATACAACACGCACTGATCACCAGCTCACAAAACTGGTTCGGCCACGATAATATGTTGCATATATGCAGGTGATCCAGACGTGAGGGTGCCACCTCCTGGCGCATGGCTGACATGTGTTATACGACAGTTACATTTTTTAACTTTTTTTTGTTCGAGAAAGATGGCCTACAAGGCATACTAGGACCAGTGCAAGATGATATGTCAATTGGACAGCAGTTGGTTTCTTTGTCTTGGTCCATCATGGTATTTTTTAACTTCATCCCTTTGAAGCTATAAACACGTTATTTCTTAATGATAACACTATAGACTTCAAAACCATCAGGAATGAAAAACATCATGTAGTGGCTAGAAACCTTATCCTTTCTATCAGCTACATGATAGTCAATTTCATACATTGACAATGCATGATTTTTTCACAAATTTAGATTTCTCTCATCAGGAAATGACTCCCTCACAGTCTTGAAATTCTAACAATTCTAACTATATTTTAAACTACAGAGAGGACTGAGAGAGTCTGCTAACAACAATATGGACTAAGTTATAAATACTTTGTATGATTGAGTATAAATCAAACCATACTTTTACATCGTTTACACTTATACCATTTGACATCTTACATAATGACAAAAGCCACACCGAGACTCAATCTTCTCATATACTCTGCCTAGTATAAAAACTAACACTAAGCAATGTAATTTTCCTGAATATTAATTTTTGAATGTACAAAACCAAAAAGATATGAGACAGACTAGATGAGAAAATTGAGTTGGTGATGATAGATTTCTCAGCGTCTAGGGATGTAAATGGCCTGTCACAATTTTTTTTTTTTTAATTTCACTCCAAGTCAAATTGTTTCATCATACATTAAGAGGTACTAGGGCTGGAAAGATACTTTTTTCCAAACCAATTTTTCGAATTTTGTTATTCTTTAATTATGTATAAAGAGGTTCATTAATCATTCCTAGACACTGAGATATCAAATAACACCGCTCTAATCTCTAACAATTTTACATCCAAATTTCTTTTACATTTCATGAGTATTTTCCCAGGCTGATTTTCCACCTCAAAGGTGCAAATATGACTGCTCAACCGTTATAAGCAACACACCAAGTAATACAGTGTAAAATTCTACAGATTTGTACAGAGATACAACATGTAGATTCCAATCGAAGTTACACTGTAATTCATGTGTTAAATTTATATCCCCCCCCCCCCCGCCCGACATAAGCCCAAACTGTTTTCCACTTCACTTACTGAACTGACCTTTCCTCTTACACCAATGTGAGAATCAGCCAACGAGGCTGAATTCATCTTCATTGCTGGAGTTTGAGGTAAATCCTACAATAAATGGTGAAATGGTCTTTTTTGTCTGCTATGAAATCACATGATTATTACAAATAGCACTTGTGCTACCCCATTATAATTGTGAATGAAATCACCAAAATGTAAATCATAATAACTGATTTCTATACTTTGAATAGGGTTAACACTGAAAACACTAGTGACAGTTTAGATAAATACAACCCACTGTTATCGGAGAGGATGCGATTTCGACCACTTGGGGCATCCCTGTGCCTTCATGACTCATTTACATATAGACAAGAACAATAGTTAGGCTACAATATGGCCCTTTATTTTGGTGTTTTGAGAATCATAGACTTTGTGTTAGTGGCCACAAATAATATGCTGCACAATCGGGCAGTGTGAGTGAGCTCCTTCAGTACTGGCAATTGAAAAATACAAACTCATTTCAGCGGTCAATGCAATGCTCCAGGGCTTTAAATTGCCTTTTTTTATTTCAGTTTTTTTGTGCAAAATTCCACAAAACTTTCAAACCAGACTAGAACAAACATGAATACCATTATTTCATGACCTGTCACCACATTAGGCTAACCATTAACTTTTCAACGGCCATACTAATTAGCTCAATAATTACATAATGTAGGTGCATGATATACATACATTGATCTATCTTATAACTAGCACATCCTCGCATATCAATAGAATTAATGTAAACAAACGTTGATGCATGGACATATCGCAATAATGTTCAATGATCGACACACACAAATATGGAATCTGGTGTTAAAGTTGGTGTGCCATCCCATAGCCTTTTACTCAAACATTGCTTGCTGACTTGTATGAATGGTACAAATGACCCGAAATCTCTTTTCTTAAATAAATTGCAAAATCCAGTCTCTACTTCATTTTAAAAACTTATCGGCTCCACCCATAATATGACGTTACCACGGCTGACGTCCGGTAATTCGCATTGCACGTGACGTCTGTGTCCATCAACTATTATCATTGACGTTCCTGATGGTGTCATAAGGTATTTTCCAAACACTCCGCTGCTGATAATCGCCCGGTTCTCATGGTTCCATTTCCAATTTTCAGGTCGGATGGATTCTCCAACACCTGAATTAAAATTGTAGAATAAACAAAAAGACAAGAAACCCGAATGAAAGACACACATACAATACGTTGCCCTATTAACAGACGAAGGCCTTAATTCACCTCGATTAACCTTTATAACAGGAAAAAGGGGTAAGATCAGGGTAGAAAACATATTATTCTTCCCAAAAAGATTGGGAGAAATTTAGCTTTCTTCCATCCTTTGATACTTTTTTTGTGAGCCTGATAATCATCATTATTTGCTTACCTTCGATTAGTTCGACATGGCCAGTGTCCAGGTTGATGTACATGAGATTGTTCTGGTCGACCGATGTGGCAAAGAAGTCATAACCCTGCCCTGAGGAGGAGGGGAAGAAGGCAACATCGCTGATGTGGAGGTTTGTAAACTCATCAAAACTGTATGTCAATATGCCTGGAAAGTAGAAAGAGGTTAGACAATTGACTGAAAGTTTTCGTCATAACCATCAACATCAAATCTAGAGCTGGATTATTCAGCTGTCAGATTCTTTTTCACATTTGAAGTTTCTTCGTCTCCAACAAGAACAGGACCCTTCATGAACATGGATTCTAAGTTGAACGTTCAACATCAAGTGTAGGTTGCTAAAGGTAACAACACAAGATTGGCTACGCTTTAGCTTACGAGGCTCATCCCCGGAAAAAAATGACGAAAAAAATAAGACTTACCATCATCAGACATCTTCTGAACTGCTATCGCACCAATATCTGTGTCAACATTCACAATGTATTTGGCATCAGGAGTGACATGTGGTCTCCCAGGGACAGTTGTCTTTGCTGTGATTGTGTCCGTCAGATAGTCCATTACCAGCTGAAGGGTCCTCTTCTCAAAGCCTGCTGGGGTGTCACACTGGATTAGAACGAAGCCACCTGAAAGATGAATACTATCTTTAACAATCTATTAGTGCTACTGCTTTATTGAAGAATGTTTCAGCAGAAACTTTTTTCGGCCAAACTTTGAAGCACCTCGTCATTGGAAATTCTTTCACTTTGTTCTTGTTTCAACTCGAGTTGGTTTGTATGAAAGCATACAGTGCTCCATGATAGTGCACATAGAATATGGATTACCATGCTACCATTACCATTACCTATACAGGTTGCTTCAGAATTAAATGTAAGTGATTGCTTTAAATTCGAGAAAGAACATGCAAATAAGAAAAAAGACTATGATATGAAAGATTCCGCTAGCTACTCACCCAGAGAGACAAAACCAACTGACTTAGGAATACAGTTGTAAGAATGCAGATCAATGGTTTTTACGTATGCCATCTTGCTCAGGTCGAGTTTGTACAATGCCTGTTGCTCAAAGTGAGCGACGTATCCGTGGCGGAACTTATGCTTCAGGTCGTCACTTGGAGGCAAGAATACATCCTTCACCTAAAAAAAGACATTTCAATTAATCATTTATGAATTCAAGTCGCCTTCCATAGAGCCAAAAACAGTTTGTACCTCTCCCCTTAGAGTATTTGGGTCACTGCTCAACTTGAGTGATGGGGCCAAATGCAAAAACCACAAGTCTACTAAGGTAATTTCTCCGTAGACTGGTTAGTTCTTAAACAATGGTGCATGACAATATATCATGATATAATAATTCGAATGGTAATTTCTGCATAGACTTCAAAGGATACAAACTGGTCAGTTCAAAGAATTACTGATGATACACTTTCTGTTCAGTGCCAAGAGATATCGTTAGTCCTATTGTCTGTCCAAAGCGGCAAAACTATTATATCGTTCAAAGCTATTAAGAGCATTACTTACGAGATCGAAATGATTTCCGACTGGTTTTGTATGAATGGCCTCATGTTTAGTATCCTTGCTGGCATCTGATATGACCATGAGAGTCTTGGATCCGGTGTTTTCATCAGTGTTCCAGCACAGAGCCCAAACCTGGTCAAGGTGTTCAATGTAATGGATGGAGACTGGAACCTTGTCCGAGTTGATCACCTGAAAATTTGAAGAGGAAATTGATGTTTGATCCAAATCTTCAAACTAGTCTGTTATGAACAGACCGTATTTCACTGCAGGAGTGCAACACTTTATCTTGTCTGAATAAGAAAGAACAAGAATCAAGATGAGCACAATAGCAATGCAGCATCAAAGGAATATGGTTTGTATATCTTGTAGTGTAATATAAGCTACGACATGGAGTGTTTAATTTACCTCAACTGGATTAAATCCATTCTGGACACTGATGACGATCACTCTGTTGAGTTTAGGCTGGGTGACATAGAGATATCTGTTCTGAATATTGGCTGCCGAGCCCCAGCTACACTCATGCTCTGCCTCGCAGAGAGTCCTGATGCCTCCATCTGGGCCCTTGAAGTAGGAATAGCTCCATGTGACTTGGTGGCCTGTCGTGCATAACTCTGGCTCGTAGACAGTGAAGCCGTTGTCGTGGAATACAACAAATCTCTCGAAACTTGAGATCGCTAAATAGAATATAGAGGATTGTAGGATATTAAACACATGTCTTCGTAATGCGTAGTTTTAGCTTTCACCCCAAATGTTCACTCATCGCTTAGTTGGCTGGCTCATGCAGTGACAACAATTTGAAATCTAACTCTATTCCTCAGAACCAGAGGATAGGGACATCATCATAAATCACATATGAAAACTGTTTAAGCAATCATTTTTATCTCGAATGTAAATGATGGTACAAAGAGGAGAGAAGAGAAAACAAAATAGTAGAATCAAAACAGATCTGGTAGTTGGAGCTGGAGACTTCAGTTTGACAAAGACGCCATTGTTTTGTACTGCATTACCAGTGTGTGTCAAATAAACAACTTACTTGGTAGTCTTTTCTCACTGGCATCAGTGATAAACACTGTCGAGATATCTTGTCCTTCTCCAGCAGCATTTAACCCTCGGCATTTGTATGCTCCGGTATCGGTGCTAAAGTTTGCGCTCTGAATCAGCAAAGTTGTGTTTTTTCCTGAAGGAAAGGACACATATTTGTATCACTATGTAACATGTCAGGCTATCATTACCACAGCATATTGGTATAATCATTGTCTATTACACCCATGAAATTCACAGACAGTTGGTGGTGACTCAATTTCTCACTACTAAGGTGCTGCTACAACGGCTGTAACACGCACAATGCACAATCAATTGTACATTATTACACGACCTTAGGAGAAAAGCTCTGGCGGGTTTACTTACTTTCTCTAAGATAGATCTTGCCGTCCTGTGAACTTGGTATTTCTCTTTCATTCTTTTCCCAGATGATCTTAGGCTCAGGGATGCCATCAGCATGGCAGCGGAGGGTCACGGTTGCTCCAGTTGGGTAGACATGGGGGATAGGGGCTACCCTCACTTTTGGTGGGACTGAAGATTAAATTTGATTTAATTCAGAAACATAATTTATGGTTTGAGAACAGAATATGTTGCTTCCTCACAAATGACACTTCGAACATGAGGAAAGAGGAAATATTCCCCATGGCCAAAGTTTTTTTTCTCTTTGCCAACATCTAAACTCCATAATGGCATGAGGGGAAATACATACAATATATAGATTAATGCATTATGGTAATCTTGTTCTTTACTTGGGCAGCTTGATATGTAGAGGGTGGTTGTTCCCATTACTGCGCTGAATTGTCATACTTTGAAGGAGGTGTATGACACTACAAAATTATTTGATCAAAATTTATCCTGAAAAGAGCCATCTCAGCATGCATTTTAATGCAACCTACCTTGTATTCTTATAGTGTGTGTCTGAACAACCTGATCCTCATCCCTATCTTCGCAGGTGAAGTTACCCATGTGTTCTAGGTTCACATCGTGAATGTAGAGAATGCCATCTGGGAGGACCTAGAGAAAAAGAGCATTCTGGTTTCATCAAACTCATTATAGTCAATGATACCTTGACAATCCGATGGTGGCAAAAAAGCTTTTTTATCATGATCATGCGTTTTGTTGACACAGCTAGACTACCTTCCTCATGTTAGAGAATATATGATATAGAACCGTTAGGTTAGCCTCATCATAATGGTTAATGGCCCATTTCTATTGGACGGTCTCACATTTTTATGAGAGACTCCCTATAATAAAGATGCTTGATTGCATTAATAAATCAATACCACCGTATAGTGTTAACGAAGGAGACCACACTCGTATTCTCGAATATGACACAGAACGCTGAGCGATCATTATTATGGTTAATGGCCATTATCTGATTAATGGGCCACAACGCTAAGACAGAATATGCCTCATCCGAATCCTCGTTAACCTCCCAAGCAATCATCGCCCACGTTTAGTCGACCCTAATCACCTACAGATTTGGTCTCCAGTACTTTCATCAAGGGAGGTTTCAGCTGAATGGATACGTCTAATGTGGAGACCAGAGCTAAAGAGGTATTGTAATATGAGGAGGCCTTATTATTTCTGGTCTTGCCAGGCATCCTGCGCTAGAAAGCTTTACTCCCTAATGAACAAAGGTATGTTTGGCCCTCTAGTTACTGCTGCTTAAATTAGGGTGATCTCAACTCTGGCCCAGTGGCACATATTAACTCTACTGTATTCAATAAGTGTTTGGCCTACCGACTCTTATTTTCTAATGGGATACTCACTGATATGGAATCGTCTGCAATATGCGACAAGTCAGCTCCATTTCTCTTCCAGATGATATGCTCTGCTCCTCTGATGTCGCACTGCAGTTCCAAACTCTTGCCGATATTCGTGACAATTGTTGTATACTTGATGTCATCATCAAGAAGTACTTTGGTGACATCTGCAAGACGGCAACGTTGTACATCATTAAAGCTAGCGCTTCTCCAAAACCAACTGAACACGATTGCAAGTTGAATGTCATATTAGACAATAAAGTACATACAGATTATAATAGTTGAGATGGATGACCTGGATCAAGAGGCAGCAATACTGAAAAATGCATTTTTTTATCAGAGTTTTAAAAAATATATTGTTTCAGATTTAATTAAACGCATAACCTTTAGGGACAAATGTCCACCAATTGACAAACACTAATGCTAAAGTTCCGAGATAACGAGTTGCTTAGATATCTTGCTTGATGAATGGCATTTTGTGGTGCCATGACAACGGTTAAGATGGATGACTTGGATCAAAGAGGCACCGATATTGCCTAGGAACAGCATGGGTTGGAAAGTCGGCAGAACGATGACCCAAGGGAGTTTAAGTTGGTCTATGTATTGTACTATTTTGCACACATGAATGACCGAGCGCAGCTTCATTTATTACCTTGGACAAGATGTGAGTCAACTTTAATCTTGCGAACCATAACTCGACCATTTATTTCAAAACAAAGTGAACCTCTCTGGTGAGAAACACATGACAGAAATACTGGCACCATCGGATCATTTTCATCTCTGTACTCATGGCCGAAGTGCATGACCCCACTTGCATCTTTCCATCAATAAGCTCATCAGTACCAAGCAAAGGTATGCAATTGATGAGTTTAAGATGAACAAGAGTTAATCTAGTAACAGCTCCATCTCACTCAACTAACCTTTAACAAACCCTTCATACGCAATTAGTCAAACAATTCATCAACACTGGTCGTAACATGGAACCAACAAGCCAGGGAATATTAGATCTATTGTTATTAGGTTAGTTTAACAACGAACCAATCTATCTCGGAAGAGAGCGCCTCTTGTTGGTTACTTTGTGCCAGAATAGTCTGACAATCACCACAAATTGGATTCTTCCAGAGACTTTGGGTATTATCTTCAGGATGATTGGAGTGTGGCTGAGTTGGAGAAGATTTGGAACGATCATTGTGAGGCTTGGTCATCCCGGCAGATAATTAGAGAAAATTCGGAGGTTTTTTCGAACGACTGTTAAATTTTATGTTTTTATTACCAAGAGCATGAAGACCATGAAGAATGACAGAAGATAACAAGTCACAACACACTGCTGAATGTTTCTCTTGATATGCTCTTCATCTCACTAAGTCCAATTTTACTGTTTTCTACATTTGCCAATCTCAGGTAGTTTTGCCACACGCGCACCTTGGTCAATGAACTCATCCGTTAACCTCCTGCTATTGATAATAATGCTCCACAAAAATAACTGCCATCTTCCATTATCCGAGTTCCAAACATTTTAGATTAACTGAGGGACTGTCATAATGGAGGAATTTTATCACCGCTGAAAAAAAATCACCTTTTTACCACCTGCTCTTATCCCCAATCTTCCTACAAAGACACCCAACTTAGCTTATGTCATTTTTCAAAGAACTAATACATCATATAAAGTGACAGAAAAACGCTCATTTGAAGATATTTCTCACTTTACCCATGGCAACACACTCAAGCACCAGCAGCAGTGCTTTTCTTTACCTCACCTTGCATTGATGATTATAACAAGAAGGAGTGAGTTGCTTTGAAGCATGACTGTCAATAGATATCCAGCAAAACCAACACTAACTAATGTATTTAAAACTAGATCATGCGCTCTGCTAATATCCCATTTTGGAGACACGAGGCGAATAAACGATCCATATTACCTCACCATGAGGTACAGAAAGACTTTGAGATACAGAAAGGAGACCAGCTGAAGATAATCCATTGTTAGTATTGAAACGAACACCCGACAACTACCACTTCCAGTGCACTTCACTTCATTTGAATATTTGAGTGGGATGCTACGTGCAACATGACGTATAGGTTCTTATTGTTTGTTGGAACTCTTTGATGATGGCATATGGAATGAAACCTGTTGCCAGCGCTGCACAGCAAAATCATTGGTTGGCAAACGATTAGATTCTAGCCGATTTATTCTGTGTCGAGCACGGGCATTCACTCAGAACGCCAGGGTGATGGATCGCCATGGAATTGCTTTGATCGGTCCCGTGTGATTTGAGAGTGCTTTGGGTCCTAGACAGCTTAGTGCTGCAAATTTATAGGAGAAGCCAAATTGTATATTGTGTATTTAGTGCACAAATTCTGTTGGCCCGAAGGACCAAGACCATTCTAATGACTGAAGGTTATCTACAGATCAGACAGAAAACAAGCAAATAGCTTTGTCATTCCCCTTGAACTAACAACACTGCGAATGTACAGCATTTGCAGCTATCATAGACTCGTTTCTGTTAGTTACAAATATCCAATGGTCACATTCACATGCAATAACCTTTCAAAGCACATAACTAAGCACCAGGCATCAGAACAGAGGAATGCTATAAAAAATCATCGAATCTTAATTTATACCGAGTCCAAGTAAAACATTCCACCCATTGAACCCACAACTGTATCACGCAAACGTACATGGCATAGTTCCATTAATGAGACATGGATTCTGTGATTATTCATTACTAATTACTAGTAGTCACAGCAGGCAAATCAGTCACAATCCAACCAAAGCGTATAATACTGACATAATTTCTCACTAATGACACTACAATAAGCTAAATATATAATTCGTTACCATGGCAAATAAATGGAAATACTTCCGAGACAATCAGATTTTGTGACAAGTTGTGTCGCATCAACAGATGCTTTTGGCAAATCCACCCCTTCGAGGCCTTATGCAGAAAAATGATTGCCAATTATGGTCAATTGGATGGCTAACCTGACTCCATTTGTAGACAGATTGTCTGGTATCACCACTCCATGAAATCCACCTCAACAAGCTTGGATTACATATGTATCTCGGTTCATATAATGTGCATGCATATATGACCAACTAATACCGGAATGATTTTTAACATCCCAGTTTCATTTCATGATGAGTGGCAAATATCAGCAGTACTTTGAGGCGGCGTGTGGTACCATTATAGTGATTGGAAAATTAATAACATTGCTGGCTTTACAAAAGCAAGCTGCAATAATTAGCTGAACCTGTCCCTATAAAACTACGTAAGCGTATATATCAAACGTTGTGTCATAATGGGAACCTCATAAGATTCTGGAAGCGTACCTGATCTAGCCAATTTCACACTCTCCCTTTCAGGAAGGCCAAAGCAGGGTGGAATAATGCATACTAAGCACGTTATCTCAACAGAACATGACAAAGCTTGGAGATAGGCAACCAGTTTTCCGCCTGGTGGATAATCGCCCACCAGGCTGTAATTGTAGCTGTGTTTACATCTTAGTCCAAAGACTCGTCACATAGTGGTGCGAGAGTATGAAGCAGGACCCCTGGCTTCATCAGTGGTAGCCGCCCTGGATCAATCCTCGCGGATATTGGTAATGGGATTCATCGTTTAGTCCTGTTAGTGACGGCAGAGAAGGCTGTCAAACAACTTAGAGATCTGATCAACCATCTGATAGATCCGATAAAACAAGTTAACATGCCGATCAAATCAACACTCTTCATGTTTTACCAATAGCAACCTTCAAACTAATGAAAGAATTATCATTGTTTAGCACAACTCATGCTAATGACTTCATGGGCCAGATATTTTCTTTTCACACGTAATTTCAACATAGGTTGCTGCCGTGGCGTATATGCATACGGATTACTCTGATTGTGCTCTAAGATAACGTGTGCTCCCATTTCATATTCTTGTGGTCTCACTAGCTGAATAAAAATGCTTGATATTTTTATCAACTATGTAAATGAGACATCACACAAATTATATCAATGTCAAGTTATGCTGTCTGAATTTCTAATCTCTTTATCACTGTGTCTCCTTTTGAGCAACATCTACAGAGGAATTGCTGGCAAGGGGCTTTGAAGCCAATCATTTTTAAGATTTGTCGGCCACATCAAATTGACTGATATTCCCCGAGGAGAGAAAATTGCTCTAAGCGCTTAATAGTTAATATATTAAGGTCAGAGAATCCCAGCCGGATCCAAAGCTAAACCATGCCATCGCCAGCTGCAGACAGTTCTTAGATATAAATGATTATTCCCTTGACTCAACAAGGAAAGGGAAAACTCTCGCTTCTAAGACTGCTGTATCATCTGCAAGGCATATATCAAATTCATATTTCAATAATCCTACCGATTCTAGAAACAAGATACGTTTTCAAGAGAACGTCTCCTTAGAGTAAAATATAGGTTTGCCCAAACTTTCCCCAGAAGTTAATAACGAATGAGTTACTTAACCTTTTTTTATATACCATTTTCACACCAAAATTTAGGGTCTTGACACATAACAAACATTAATTTTGGTTGAATAGATATACTGTGAACAGGCAGGTATTTTTGTGGGTCACTGGCAAGGGGCTTTGAAGCCAATCATTTTTACGGTTTGTCGGCCACATCAAATTGACTGATATTCCCCGAGGAGAGAAAATTGCTCTAAGCACTTAATAGTTAATATATTAAGGTCAGAGAATCCCAGCCGGATCCAAAGCTAAACCATGCCATCGCCAGCTGCAGACAGTTCTCAGATATAAATGATTATTCCCTTGACTCAACAAGGAAAGGGAAAACTCTTGCTTCTAAGACTGCTGTATCATCTGCAAGGCATATTATCAAATTCATATTTCAATAATCCTACCGATTCTAGAAACAAGATACTTTTTCAAGAGAATGTCTCCTTAGAGTAAAATATAGGTTTGCCCAAACTTTCCCCAGAAGTTAATAACGAATGAGTTACTTAACTTTTTTTTATATACCATTTTCACACCAAAATTTAGGGTCTTGACACATAACAAACATTAATTTTGGTTGAATAGATATACCGTGAACAAGTATGTATTTTTGTGGGTCACTAATCTTTGAATGCACCTCGCTGCGAGTTGCCCATTGATCTACTGCAATGTCTCACAAACACTGCTTACATGTTTATTTACATTTACATTCAGTATTATTCGGAACAAAGCTACTCATAACTTATAATGCTCAGAATAGGTTGGCCAGGGAGCAGCAGGTTGCTTATCACACTGGTAGTCCTGGATGCAAATGTACTCTTCTTATGGTGACATAATCCTGACTGATGGCCTTTTATCTTCAGGACCACATATGTATATTTATTGCCCCATAATTCATAACTTCACTCCACTTTATAAAAATCTGTTGAACTATCAACATCCTGCCATAATTTAATTACTCATTCTGGGGGAAAGAGATCATAATGATGATAAATATCCAACATAGTGCAATCAACACAACAAAGAAAGTCCTTTGGGATCCTTAGTCAGAATCTGTAACGTTGGAAATGATTTATGGCGAGATAAAGATAGTTGTCTTAACCACCTGAACCATTGGTGCCAGTTGATAACTCCCAAGCTAAATATCTGTGCCGTTTATTGGAAGGTTATGAGAGACTTGGGTATTGACGAGGAGAGGGGCGTGCATGCCTGGAGAACGGACCTTATGATGATCTTAACCCGTTATCGACATGTTACTTTTGGGACGTATGTGCTGTTATACTTGTAAACTGGCTTGTTCAATTCTGCCTTTAGTTTATAAATGTTAACGCTTATGCACTATCTTTTCCATTTGTTGCTGCAGTCCAATCGCCTCTTGCAGATTTGCTTGATTTTTCTACAATTTGTCTCAGCAACTGCTTAGTGTTTTGTTCTTATTTGACTTCTAAGCACAATGCCTTTGTAAGATTTTACTAATTGCTTTTCACATTGTCTGAGTCAATTAGCTGTTTTTGCCTTAGTTGTCCTCCTCCTGCATTATTGCCCTAGTCAGTCCACTCAATAAGCCATAGCTCACCCTGCATCTCATCAACCTGATGGCTTCTAAAGAGAAAGAATCTCCTGCCAGGCATATCCGTCTACTTGTCAGTTTTAATGAATGCCATTCATTTCGTTAATTTGATTAACAGTTTAATGGAGAAGGCTCTTAGAAGGAAATTGAAAGGAAACTGTCTTGCTTCGAGAGCGGGATATCATCAGGCTTGATGATCGATTTATTGACGTCATTTGAGTCCACCTGCTAAAGGGAAACAACCTATGTATCTACGGAGCCTGATGAGTTTATCGATAAGTCTAATTTTGTGCGTTTCACTGTCCGTTAGCACGGGGGACAGGAGGCAATCCCCCCCCCCCAAGAAGTCAACAAAGAATGATTTTTTTAGGCGAAAGATTTCGGATATGGTTGTTTTGCCTCCCCTTGTACCAAAAAGGTAGCTACGCCCCCGACTATTGTTTGCACTGACTGTCAATCATATAATACTGAGAGTATGTAGTGTCAGTATCTTAGGTCAGATAATACTACCAAAAGTCAAATTGAATAAGCAAATGTATCCTGCAACTCCAGCATCCTAATAAATAATCTTGTCTAATTCTGACAAATCAATACAATGAATGATATTCAATCCTCTTTATTCCTGATCCCTTGCTTCACCTCTTACCCTAAATGTATTGAATAAAGCCCAACTAATCCACTAAGGCTGTTAGTTCGAGAAATCCCAATCCATCAGGGGATACTTGACCCCCATTTCATATCAATGGCCATGCAAATAGACGTCGTGTCTGTTACTGATTCCATTTGTTGATCCTTGCTCCCTGGGTGACATTTTGCCTCATGATTGGTTCAGTGTGATTTAGTCATCCGTTGGATATTCGCACAAAGCCAGGAACTTTTGCGATCAATGCCAAACACTGGTTGGTGTATCGATCCTATGTGTGTCGACTGCTTTCTTAATCATGCAGCAATCAATTCGCTTATCAACTATTTCCTTTGGACAGCACCACTATGACGTGATACCCATGATGCATTGCTAAACAGGATGCTTTTGTTGCTTTGTGGAAATTGATCCATGGTGACCATGGCTGGCTGCTAAATACAAAAACTGGTGCGATTTTAAGCCATGATTTTCAAGGTTTGAGAAATGAGAGTTTGGTTATGATTTCACTATTCACTATATTTCCCTAAAAAAAGGACATTTCGGCAAAGTTAAGAAAATGAAAGGGCTGTTTGTTGTAGGCGGTGGTAAATAACTTTCAAAATATTTTTTTGATAGATTCGGCAAATTTCCATTTAATCTTTTCCTGGTCTTCTGATGTTGAAAATAATGGCCAGGGTGACCATTACTCTTAACATCAGAATGGCCAGGGTTACCATGGAACGGTATGAAAATGGTCTTTGATACGCATAGGCTAGGAACAGAGACCAACCACCCAAAGAGATTATTAATCCATGTCTTCACAATAATGCAAGTAGTAGAACCCCTGTTTTTGTTTGTGATCTTGCAGGCGAACATATATTCTACTCCACCCAATCTATCGAGACGAGCCCACACAAATTCCTATAGGTCAACAAATGCCAAATCAGCTCCAGTCAATCCATGCTCAGCTAAAGCATCACTGCGGCGCAATCCAACAAAAACTGCCATCTTCCAAATGTAAATCTTATGAAAAACATTAGACTCGTGTAATTCTAGAGCTTCAGAAAGTAAATACACCCGAAGGGCTAATACATGTACATTCTGATAGGAAAATCCAAACATTAAGACGTCATCATAAAAGAAGCATTACGGGGTATATTGAGAAGATCGCTTTTGGCAGTTTAATAACCAACAGAAACCAAAGTACTTGTAAGTCTGCCTAATACTTGAATGTTATGTTTTGAATCAAAGGATTTATCATTCTGTCGCCAGGGGCAATATTTCGTTGATGGAATTTTGTATAGTACAGCGTAACTATAAACATTAGTTGTGTAAGATACTATTCTTCTTACCGCTACCACTGCCTCAAGACGAAATCAGCACCTGTGTGTGATATCAAAGTACAAACAGTGTGAACGCCAATTGCCGAATCCCCTTATGTATATCATCCAAGGATCTAATCTGAGTACAGGAGGTCCATAGTGGTTAATTGTGGCAAGAATGTCCATCGATACAGACAAGGTTATTGTTCTTCACAAGTTCGTATAAGCTCGGACGGCAAGGATGGATGAAGATAACTGTTATTACCATCATTGTAACTCCAGTTTGATTTTCCTCGAGACGGTGATTGCAGGTTGAGTGATGATGGTTAAATATTGGTTATAGACCAGAAGGACAGGAATATTATCTGTTTCATACCTCCAACTTCAGCGCAAATAACTATGCATTTACTATCACTGAGACTCTAGGGTTGTTTTGACTCACTCTCTGAATTAACGCTTTTAAAGATAACACAGCCTTTCTATCTCTCTGTCTTTCATGATATGTTTGCCCATTCTCTGAGCCTGTGACCAACATCGTAAAACTGACTCCGATCTGACACTAGCCGGAAATAGGGTTCATTAGGTGGTGAAAGTAACAAGATACAAGAAGCCATTCTCTGTCTTGGCCCGAGGCCATCATGATGGGAAGAGATATTGAAACTTGATGCATTGTACATGTAATATATATACTGGATGTAATCTGTCTTGTAGCTGCCTTGTCAACATGAATTTGAATAGAAGGAAGTCAAAGTTCAAAGAGCATTGAAATCTAAAATCAGGTTGTTCTGACTTTAACTGTAGACCATTGAAAATCCACTTTATGATGTTTCCAACACTATACAGAGTAGAATTTTTTAAAATAAATCTTTGAGGGGTTAATAGCTGGAAGGAAAATCGCATGCCTGGATCAATTCGAGGACTGTGATAACAGCTTCCTTTTTGAATCTCTTGATCTGTTTCTGACAGCAGAAAACAAATTTATCAAAGACTAAAGCCATAGAAAGAAAGATTGTGAGCCAGTACCCAGTGACGTCCCTATGGAATGCTTGATATTGTCTTCAGATAAAGGGGAAGCTACCATATTAGCTTAGCTCAATCAAACTATATCAAATCGATCGAAGTGCGGTTGGCAAGGGTCACAAAGTTCAGACCATCAGCTATCTTGACAAATGTTCCATATGAGTGAGCATGGATTTGGGAGAATTAGTCACAATAAACGTCATGGATGCAACAAGCTCCATCAAGCAGATGAATCATGGTTAGCTTGGAGCATTTATTGCAAGTCTGTACAGGAAGCTACTTAACAGTGCAAACATTTAATAGCAGGAAACATAAAAGGGTTGTGGGGACTTCAGGTCTACCGGCCTGTTAATTGTCCATCATACCACGATACCGCAGCCTGATGTTTTATTGTTCCTGGTGGGTTGCCAGCGTTTGCCATCATTTGGAGCAAAATTACCATACACTTGGTATTGCAACTTATCGGCAAAGTTAAGTAGGTCAATTTCTGCATGAGTGGGCAAACCCTCAATCTGACGTAGTGAAGTAAAAAAAATCACATGCAAGGAAAGAGAACATGTTCAGATTTCAACGTTCATTATATAATTGGCACTAAAATATCCCGTGGACAAGGCAATTGTCGGAAAAGTAGACATAAACGTCTTCAAGATAAGCACACTGATTTAATCGATATCGCCAAGAGCAACAACAACTTTTTGTAAGCTAAGTAAGCACCTCGGCTGCTTAGTCATGCCTGTTTTGCATTCCTCCATCACCTAGTGACAGTTACGGCAAGAGATGTGAGCAACTGGTCGGCCTGCCAATCACCTAAACAGATAGCCTTACAACAACATTAGCAATATTCGTGAGTCATAGCCAGGGATGTTTCATTCATGAACGTTGTGTATATCTGCTTTGGAGTCTAAATAAGTATTGATACGTAATATGTGCATGACTCGGTCATAGTGCTATGGATTGTCATTCTAGAACATTTCCAACAGTCACGGTATAATGACTGTTTAGTTTGAAAGAAAGTATCGTTCACCTCAGCTGTGAAGATTAAAGGGGGAGAGTTTTGCTTTTATCCAAAAAGTTGCTTTATTATAAGCTGTGGAATGAAATCTCGTATATTTATTCCTGATTACAGAGATAAAACTGAATCAAAATCCCTATGTCACATCTTTAATAGAGATCGTGTCCTCCTGATAGAGCCCTCCATTAGAGAAGGTTCCACTGTATAGCTAAATGGGTGATGATGGGGAAAGCAAGCTTTGATAAACCAAGTATGACCCATAGGTCATGTAGGTCTTTCAGTTGAATCAAAGCACCTTTTAGCAAGGGTCATACACGAGTTGCGTTCTCTTCTCTTATTCCCAAGCCGGGATGATGGTCCTCTCTATGTCTCTGAGAGAATGTGAGTTGTCATCATTAAGAAGGCTTTACAGATGCACTAAACCTTCATAGACCATTATCCTACCAGCTTACGTGTATGGTATACTTGTACATTTAAGCCCCAACATTTCAAGCCCATTTCCAACAGGCCAACCATCTATTTTCGAGCTAATGTGACCTTTGCTTTTCGTGATTTACTAATCAACACCCATGGCCAATTCTCGCACCGTTTTGTACATACAGCACACCCTTCCTGTATTTCAAATGACAAGCGTGCAGTGACAATGGTCTAATCTTAATCACAATTGATTTCACACCTTTGACGCTGAACAAAAATCCACACATAGACTGATTAGTAGAGCACAATGCATGCATGAACCTTATCGATTTCTCTAAGCATAGTTTTTGTTGACATTAAAGAATGTAATGACCCTCTTCTTCTCAACCCTGACATTATCTTGATTGATGTCCATTTCAGCGAGGACATGACTCAGTTTACAATTCACCTTCTTAAATTTCCAATTTCAAAGTTACGCCATCAATTAATTGATTTGTTTGCTTTGAAGCACCAGTGAAAACGCTTCTCCTTGGTGAATAGTCGATAATGAGTTTGATTAGTCGGCGCTTCAATGTGCATCGACAAGATTCCATTGAATGGTGTCGTGAGTCGTCCAATTTCAAAGTGCCGGCAAACATAAAGCGTGTCTTGCTAAATTAGGAAAACGAGATGGGAGTGGCATTGTTAGTCTGATGATAGAAAGAGGTGTTGCATTGTTAGCGACACTGCAAAAAAATCCACAATGCATCATGGGTATACAGGATTCCACAGTTGCTTGACATGAAGCAACAGATAAAGCGATGTACATGTCCAACAGGGCTTCAAGGTTTGGAATAATAATGTGTTGCTCTCATAATGATGAACACTGCATTTGAAAGAGGTGTGTTGGTGAACTTCTCATACGAGCAGCCAGTAGGGCTGGCTCAATCACATCGGTAACAGAAGCATTGTAAATTGCGTTTGTAATTATCTCCAGCCAAACTACAGGCATCACCGATCTATCAACTCCAGTCGGTAACCCTTGGAAACCCGCTTATACATCTTTCATGACTGTACAATACTGGATAAGGCATTCTCTGAACATACGGTCCTGACCACATGTCCAGAATGCTTTTGTCAGCCGGTCGTGAATACATGGTAATCTCGCATTGTCTATTCACGTACCATTCATCCAGACTAATTTGTCTGACCTGGCCATGGAAAGGCAAGCACCCACACCTTAGATTAAGTGTCTGACCCTTGATTATTCAATTATCTGATTGACTTCGAATGTTACACATGGTCTATCATATGATATGGCATAATTTATTGTCAGGAGCAGGAATTGCATTATCATTTTTTATTCAACTCGATGCATTGTCCTTTGAAAGTTGATCGCTACTCAGTCATAGCAGCAATTTTCCCACAACCAGCTAAAGATGAAGTAATAATTACATCTGCTGCTAGAAAAATGGACCATGAACAAGAGTCTAACATTAATTTCATTCCGGAAACTACTGATGTCTTCATCTGGTGCCTTTTCTTAGTCTTGCCAATTATCAATAATCGAATGCAACAAATGGTTTTGATTGACTTACTGAAAGCCTTCAGGAATTCATCCTGTGAGATCTGCTTTGACTTATCACCATCATCGAATACCATCAGGTCCCTGAGATGGCATTCCGTGGACAATCTATCCAAGTGGTCCTTCTTCTCCACCGCATCCAGCTCTGGTTCGCTAAGTAAACCATCTAAGTCACCGTCATAATAGGTGAACATGACATTACCAAGGAATGGTTTGTCTGCAAAGGAAGATAAAGCAAGTGCATTTTTAGCTGAATTAAATGGATGAGTTAGTTTTAACTGAGCAATCTTGAGGTCAGTTGTTGATACATTTTACTTAGATGTGACTTTCATAATCTGGAGCAAAATGTTTTCCCAATCACTGCTTCGATTATATTCTGAGACCCTACACAAGCTTCAAGAACGCAGGTAAAAGCCGACAATCTTTGCTGTTAATTTGGAGAATTTCTTGATAAACCCTCATCATCAATGTTTTAAGACGATTCCACGGCAAAATGAAAAAGAATTTGTGATTATAGTAGCGGGGGAGTATGAGGAAACATAGTCCCTGTCAATTTTAACTTACTTTTAAAATCACCACTATCTGAGGTTGGGCAATCCTCCTCCCCAATCCTATGGCAATGGAAAGATAGAAGCTTATTTTTCATCTCCATAAATTCCTTCTTGGTACAATGATTGATGCGCTCTGTTTGTAGCTCCCTTGTCATAGCTGTGGGCTGCATTGTTGTCAAGACTTTCTCTTCCTTAGGTGCCGTATCCTGTTCCTGTATCATGTCCAGTGGGTCTTTCATCTTTGGCTTATCATCTGTTGGTTGCATTTCTTCTTCTTCGTCATCTTCTTGTGAGGAAGAGGACACTTGGCTTTCTGGAATGACAAGAAAATGATACAAATGTAGACAGACTTTGATTATCAACTTAATGGTGGTTCATCTAGAAAGAGATGTAATTAAATGTCAGCCACACCTAAAAACTCAAAAGGGAATCGTATCAGACACTGTGTTGCAATCATCAGCAGCAAATCCCATCCCCGGATGAGTATGCCAAGGCCTGCAACTATATCTTCCACCATGAATATTTTATAACACGCATACTTTCTCACCAAGATTTTAATACCATCTGGGTGTTACTGATTGTAGATGAATCAATAAGTAAAGAGACCTAGCGATCCTAATGGGACAAAAGCCATTATGGTTGGGACGATAACAACATAACGCCATCATCCCCGTCATCAAATTCTCTTTTGCGCACATTAGGACTAGACTTTTAGGTAGATGAGCAGATTATGTCCTTCACCTTCATACACAGCCAGGTGTGGCTAAAGGAATTTGGTTAGAGGCTTGGTCTACACCACTGTTTTTATAGGGGAGGAGCTTCTCCAGACTCTTACAATATGCACTGTTCCTTCCAATGATTTTTGGACACTATGAGCAGTTTGATTTCACCATAAACAAACTCTGGCCAATGATTTGTGGACACTATGAGCAGGGGGATTCCCAGCGATACAGCCAGTGATTCAGAACTGCATCTTTTAGAAGGTGGAATGGGTTAGTGACATCATATCTATTTTAACGATAAACAAACCAAGGTGTCATGTGTTTAATGGGGTACAAACCATTAACAAGCAACAAGAAAGGGCTTACATAGCATAAGTAATGAGTGAAAATGGACACCTTCGCTGTAATTGACATCCGTGGTCACAGATTCATTATAATTTCATGGTCACTCCCTGTACCGTTTAAAAGTACACTCGCCTCGATAGCAAGATGACATTTAGAATCTTGAAATGTTACATGGCAATGCAAACTCTATACACATTACCATTTGTCGACAAAAACTAGAAGATTTGAATAAGGCGAAGCTGTGCAACAAGTACACAATGGGCATGTAATGTCAAAAGGTAAAACATCAACAAAATAAGGAAGACTACCTTTAAGTATTACCCTATAGATGGAGATGGATCATACTTCAGAAGCCAGGCTGCTTGCTGTTCCATGCTAGAAATCAATAGGCTGCCATGGTATGGGAATACTTGCCCAGCATACTGATTGATTTATGATAACGCCTTTTGCAATGGGATGATATTACATTGTGTGGCATGGCACTGACAGAATGTCTTTCGAGAATTTTGCATTGGAGATAAAAGTCACAAGATTGTTTACAGTCAGAATTCATCCATACTAAATCTTCTAAGTCGCTGAAATAATAATGGTTTCATTTAATTAAAAATGCTGTAACCTTCGTCTGTGCATGCATCCTTTAGTTGTGATGTCTGCCAAATTGTGTAAAAGAAACTTATTTTGCTGAAGTCCATAAAAAACCTGCTGCTGCCATCGGGATTGAATATTACAACTGTATCGTGTTACTGAAAGGAGACTAATATTCACGCTATTTAAGCTGAGTAGGTGGGCGAATCGCTACATCAGTCTTTGGTCATCTTGAGCCAGAAAAGTGCATCTGATTACAAAAACCACATCAGCTTCTTCTCAGTGTACGTCACGCAACTGGGTAAATCAAATTTTCATGCTACAACTCTTAATTAGTAGATTAAAGTCACTCGGCTGGCTTGCCGCTTTATCGAGCCTTTTTCTGCCATCATTGACTCCATGCTCGCTATCATCTGTGAAAAGAAGATAAGTGCTGCTTAAATGGTGGCATCTCCAATAAGTGGATTAGGAGTTGAACTTTTTCTTTATCAGGAGCAATAAAGAAGACGATTGATTTAAATTGTTCAAACCGTTGGGTGACCGTTGATGACATGTCAGGTATCTCAGCAAGTAGCAGAGTTCCATGTTTGTTCAGACGACCTACTACAATATACAGGTATTCCATGCACAGAATATGCTTTGAATCCCTCCTTTTTAAATATGAATGGTTCATACCCTACATGGAATCGCGATAACATTACAACACTATCATTTTTTGGCAGATAAAAGCATGAGTAGCAAGATAAGTAGCAAATATCTGACATCAGATTGCTTCCTAAATTGTTCACCACGTTGCAATATGCCATCATCAGCATCATAAGATGCGCCATCAGCTCAAAAAAGAACCCTCATATATTGCTTAGACTCGGCAAGCAGCTACAAAAAACTTTGTTCTTTTATGCTACAAGACTTTTAGGGACGGGAAGCTGCGCAATTATGGCCACTCAGATCTGGTAGCAGAACACTGTAGTTTCTTCTTAACATGATCGATATTTGGATAGAACGAGCCTCTCGATGCTGAATCAAAATGTTATAAAGGAAAGCAGGGAAATCAGCCTAAGTCAGTTGATATCACAATAAATAAAACTTTATCCCAGAGATTAAAGAATGCGTGTCAACTGTCACTGATACAATCACTTTTAAGCAAAATGTAAGGCATTTTGGCTGATATTATCAAGTTGGGGAAGATTTTTTAAATATCACTCTCTCTCTCTCAAAGAACACTTTGCAACATATAACGGGTAATCCCACCAGACAGTCACTACTTTACCGGAACCATTCATCGATAGACAGATGTCAGTAATTTTTTGATAAACTCGAGTAAACTGACACCAATTCGGCCCAACATGACATACAACATTGAAATGCAATTAATCATGATTAGGAACGACTCTAGTTGACTTCAGTCCGAGATCACTTCCAATCCATCATGACAAAAAACTGCACTAAAAGAGACTCCCTTTTCTTAGCGTGCGCCATCATCATGTCAAAGTCTGCAAAACTGAGTAGAACAGGGAAAATCAATCATTAGACTTTTGACGATTGTGAGATTTTAAACGCATTTAACCTTTATTCAAGTACGTATTTCAACATCGAATACAGCAAACAAGGAATGACTGACAAATACCTATACAGTGAGGCAAATGTATTATTCATTTGGTTCCACTTATCATGAATACACTTGATTGCTGTATAGCTAATTGAGTAAAAACACATGAATATGGAAATAAATTTTCATAACAAGTTGTCTAAACATTTGTTCAGTCTTTTCATTCAACTGAAAATATTTTGAGGCAGGAACCATTACAGCTTAATGTCAACGAACTGATATCATTATACAAATGCTGCAGGAATTCACGTTAACGCTACAATTTTAAAGCGTGCTGATTTTACATGGATTTCCTTAGTTGCTCTCACAGGCACTAGCTTCGGTAAATACGTTCCTAAACTACCAAAATCTAAAGGGAGTTGTTTGTGATAACCTTGTTAATTCCCAATATTAGAATTGGGAATTGTGTAGCTGATAGGGAACCAGTAAGTTAGCATGTCAATAACGCCCTGGTTCATTCCCAGCTTTCCCCGGTTTTCGTTACGTGACCCTTATGTTTTTTAACTTCTGTTCCTTTTAATCAATCCATGTCTAGGATCTACGCAAACCCCGGAATCTTCAATCTTTAGGATGATTTGACATCTTAAGCTTTGGGTGTGGCGAGCTTTCGGCTTTGGGTGTGGCCATTTCTAAATATTAAGAGATCAAATAAAACCATAATCCCGTGAGATGAATGACCCGGACATAAGGATCACCATCATTTTTACTCAGCCTTGAATACCTGCTGACAAGGCTTCTTCACACAATCGATACATGTACGGTAGTATATACACATGGCCCGATCATAGCTTTCATTAATCTATAGCGAAGGTTTTCAATTAGACATCTATCAACCATCAACAGACCATTTAATATGCCTGCCTGGTCATTGTCAACCACTTTTTCCCAAAACTTAACTGATCGAGGTGAGATATGCTTGTTTTGTTACTCATTTACCTAATCACAGCAGATTTATCCTGTATCAGCTAAAAACACCAGGTCGAATGTTGGCAAACAAATTAAAACAAGGCTTTTCAAACAATCTACCCAGTGTGAACCTGTTACGTGAAGCCATAGGAAGGGGATTCTGGATATCATTGTCTTAGTCTGAGAGCATCTCAGCCTTTGAATATAGCGATCATGTTAAGAAATTAAAGTATGGCTTATACTTTGCGACACTCAAGCCAATTAACCCACCTAGCTATATTTGGACCTTTATCTTGTTTCCCCTGTCATAAAACTAGACCTTTGCCATAGAATATACAAAAACTAAAACAAATAAAACACAATTGATTAAACTATTTATTTTCACAGAATAATATAATTGTCTGTTTTCAAGACTTTTTCAAGTTCATGAACAATGCAGTTTACGGCAAAACTGGTGAAATTTTTTTTGCAGGAATTGCATAGAGGTAAAGCTTTATCTTGAGGTGGTATCAGACGCAGGCATGGAAAAGGTTGTTTTGTGATGAATTATAGTGACCTAATTCTGGTCTGATGAGTTAGAAAAAAAGGTGCTTTACCAAAAGGGTGTTTTTTCTGGCAGCCTCAGGCTTTTAATTTCATTGGGCTCGGTCTGATTTGAAAGGAGTAAAACAACCTTCAAGTATCTACTTCCATATTTATATAGTCATTTTCACATGGGGTTAATGTTTTCAACCAGAGGCTTCTTGCCAACACACTGTTGACTGACAGATGTCAAGATTGGGAATAAATTGGGAAATGGATTCTTGATACCATATTTAGTATATTATTTCAATATAGGAAAGACATTCCCACAAGTTATAGAGTTACTGGTTATTATCGTGAAATAGAGATGTGTGACTAAGACATCGGGTATAGAGTTACAAAGATGAAGATGAGACTGGATGGAGGAATATTACAGCCACAGGCGACTTGCTCGTCCCTTCGATTTCTGGCCTAGTAGCACCTGGCAGGTTAATGGATGGAAAATTATCACCAGGAGGAAACTGTGTAGCCCTAGAATAAATTTCATTAACATCTCTGTCCCATGACACTGGACACTTAATTGGATGCAACCAAGTAGCCCACAAATGACATTATTTGTGTCCTGTTGACATCCTGTATGTATATTTTCTTTTGTCTTACTTTATATCATGTTGTCCTGTATTTCACCTTATCATATCATGCCAAATGTAATGTGTTGAACAAGGTTGAATAAATATTGATATTTTGTAATCCGTTGTAGCATTGCAGTTCACTGTTTGATAAAGCTGAAGTCTAGAGTCTAGAGTCCTTGTGTGTAAATCTTTTGGGACGCTCATATACACATAGTCGCTGTATGAGAATTTTTTGCTGAAACAAACTATTGTCTACCATGGAGAACAACATAAATACAACATGGAAAGATACATTATATGTATGTCTTGTATGCACAAACATGCCTGTAGTCATGTTTTCATCATTTCTTTAGCTCTTTTTTTTATATTTTTGGTAGAAACAGAAACATCAGCATTTCCAAGAGTATATGGTAATTGTAGTTATGGTAAGATAAACACAAAGCAGTTATACCAAGAATTTGTAAAGACTATACTAACAGACAAATAAGAAGAAGTAACTGACAACACAATGAATGAAACAATATGATAAAGAAACCAAAACTAAAGGGAAGCTGCATGGTGGGAGGCTGCATTCACCATCATACCTTTCAATATCACAAAGCAGGACAGTGTTTGTTAATGCTGTGTTCGAGCTTATAAAACCAACGTGGGCAGAATATTGTTTTAGCGACACAGTTTGAGGAGGCGAGACCTGATCTTTGCACAGCAAATCATCACACCGGCTAGGCACGCAAAATATTTTTTTCAATCGAATCTTTTTTATTGGGTTTCATAGAAATTTCAAACCAACGAAACAACTTCTGAAGAAGCTAGAATTTCATGAAACAATTTGTGTATTTGTGTCTTTGTGATTACTTTGCTTTGCTCGTAGTCAAAAGGGTGTTATCACAAGCAAAGTTCCAAAATGTTGAAATTCTCATCTGTACACTACAAGATTTCATCAAAACATTACTTATAACTTTACTGATAACTTAACCTTTGGACTATGTAAAAAACCAGCTGATGAACCTGTTTGGATCTACTTTGCTAATGTTTGTAATGACTTTGAATATCAAAAGGCAGATGATCGGGAAGCTACACAGGGGGATAGCTAAAAGTGAATGCAGTGATAGAGGTGACTTACTCCCGGGACAATTACAAGATTCAAGCTGGACATCGGGGAGATGACAGAAATGCTCACATAGGCTGTTAAGGTCAGCTGTATAGAGAGACAAAGGCTTGGTTAGGATCGCTGAGATGCATCGTGCTGGAGAGTGATGGGCAGTGTTGGGACGGCTCTTTCAAATAACATGTAGATTTAGAATATGATGTGAATGTGGTTCATTGTATATATCAAGAGACTCCTTTGTACAGAAACAATGAATACTGTTTGCATGGGAGAGGGAGTGCAGGGAAATACCATGATGTGACGTGTCTCCGCACTTAGTAAACACACTTTTCAGCTCCTGCCAACATAGATAATTACACTAAGCATAAAAAGCGCAAAAGACAAATGGTTTGGGTCGTGGTACATTTCATAACATAAAATCGCAAAAGGAATTGAAAGTTGGTACCGACAAAAAAAGGATATCTCAATTGTTGTTGCCCTAATTTTAGTATACAATGTTTGAAAGGTTTTCTGTCCCAAATATAAAGGCTCAGCATTCCAAATACCAGTATACAACCCAGCCCCACTATCACAGCCCCATCGTCTCTGTTTGTGCAAGTCAGTATGATAATTTCTCCCCAAGAGTTGGACATTATAACACATCTGCCTCGTGCAATAATGTCAATGATAGCAACCTACGTTCTCAAGGGGAAAAACTCATCTAGAATTTCTATGTAGTTGATGCTATTGCTCATTTTCAGGAGGGTTTATTATGTTTACATGATAAAGTATTCAGTTTGATTAGCAAGGGATATTGGAGGCCGTATGGCCATGATAGGTTGTAATACCCAGATCCAATATTACTACAAAATTCGTAGATATGAGAACACTTATAATCTCTCCCATTTCAAGCCATAATGACATGGGCTAAAATAACCGACCAACGCTTCTGCATGGTACTTTGATTGTGGAGAACTACCTTGCACAGGAATCGACGTATAGACAGTTTTCAACAATTAATATACAGTGAACCTTGCATATTGAACTCGACTTGACCAGCATTTATTCCGTCATGTACGAAAACCGTTAATAACATAACCAACAGATTTGGACCCTGGGATTGGGGACTTATTATGAGAGTATCAAGTTTATGAGAGTACGATACTAGTAAGCTTTACTGTGGTCACATATTCACTAATAACATCTAGAATAAATAAGACAATTTTTCATTCATTCTTGATAACATACACAGCTTCTTGCGATGGTACTCCAGTTCCAATAAAATCAAGTCTCCATTTAGCTGTCAGTGATAAACTTGATACCACAATATCATGCATAACAGCTTGACCAAACTTCAGGAAACCAAGCACTGCAAATCGGTAAGGAAATCTAACTTATTAAGATTTCAAGCAAACTTTAAAAAAAGATTTGTAAATTTATATCTGGCGGATACATCAACAGATGGCCAACGAGTTAGATTATTGAAAATCTGAATGGAATTTCCTTGCCGATAGCATCGAATTTTCCCATTCTCAATGGACGCAAAAGTTCTTGCGAAATTTCGTCATGGAAGCAAGTTATTGTGATAGAAACTTTCGTTGAGTCGATAAATTTTATCAAAGTATTAGCCAAGGAGTTGATTTCTTGGGAACTAACATCTTGGTAGTTTTTAGAGATCAACTACGATTTAAGTTGAGTTGAAATACCAAACTATTTGTTTTCTATGGATAATTTTACTTCCTGTATATGATGAGGACAGAATACAGTGCTTTTTGGAGAGACTGATGTGAACGCTCATCACCTTACAGAGATACAATTCATCACTGGTAAATTCATTGGCAGTGGTAACCAATGGGAACCTCTCCTCAGGCTGCTGGTATATCATTGTTTTGAATTTTTATTCATACTTGATTTCCAAGGTTACTTGTTGCCTTGGGTGCTTCACAATTAGTGGGATATCATTAGGATTTGCAATGTTATTGTAGTAGCTACAGAAGCACTCTTTAACCTTGCAAAAAACTGGTTTTGTGAGAATAATCAAGATTTATCTAAATATATTTGAGGAAACAAAATATCTCTCCCAAAATTAATATCCCTTTTCAGCCAATACAACACAGGTTTACAGCCTTTAAAAGACAACATCTATCTCAGGTCATTCGTCGAGAGATTTAGTTTTGACAAGTGAAGTTACCAAAATAATAGCTCCAAGACGCAGATAGATGTATATCAATGGCAATCAATAGAAATTCTAAGAGTTATATGCGGGATTAATCCCCAAAGGAAAATTCATCCAAATTCTATTCAGAATTGCCAAGGAGAAAAAAGAATGCAATTTAGATTGTTGGATAACTGCCGAACTGCCACACTGAATTTTCTTTCTAGCCAAACGTTTACTCTGATTACAGAAAGCATAAGTGATGGGGGCAATTTGGCATTTTGCAAAATCTCATCAAATACATTCTGTTAACATTGCGTTACCTCCATAAAACCACATATCAGGACTGGCAAGTATAGATTAGATAATTATCCATGCTTGGTTCTTGGGAATCTTTAACTATTACAAATGCCAGATAAAGGGTCAACTACCAACTACCAAGCAGTTTTTTTCCGCAATATGTATAAGCAATATTTTGACCAAACCAGGCAGACATCCCACTTTATCTAATAGCAAATGGTGTTATCAAGATTTGCTAGGCTGCAGATCTTGGCGCCTTTTGGCTTAAACGCAATTCAAACCACTCCACAAGATAAATCCCCAATTCTAAATCCAGTAATTCATCAGTATGACATCTCAACTTTTTATATCATTAGTGACGCTTTCGAGGGACTCTTATGGTGTTTGCAATCCAATTCCTGCAATCTGATCAAATTTGGTTATGCAGTAAAATGGTGGAGATAATGGAACCACATGCTGCAGGAATTATATTGTCATTTCAAGCATCCTCTGCCGAAAATAGGAATGCAATTTAAGTACGAGCTAGTTGGTGTTCATCAACTTCCAAGGTGGTGAAAACTTTTACACAGTTTGGACAACCTACACTCCATGAGACTTACTACCACTTCAAGTAACGGGTTTTAAAGTTTGTTATTTGTAAACTAAATCATGCATACTGTATAAACTTTTATTGTATAGTCCACAAAATGCACTATTTTACCATAAAATCGAGCATGGCTACTCTCCTCATACTAATCAATGGAATTGGGAGACATTTGAAACTCCTCCATCAGAAAATACCGTCTCCATCTTCTGCTTGAACATATGCTCTCGTCTGTTGTCATGGCAAACATGGAAGAAATAGAAATTCTTACAAAGCTCACAGTTACAAACTTCAGTCGGGATTACCATTAAAATGTAATTTAAGACCATTGGCTCAGTCTTGTTTATATTCACTGCAGAATGGATGCTTATACCAGTTTCAAAGTAAAGTTAGACAATACAATACAAGAAATTCTTGCATCATCAAATACCAGGTGATGCAATTTTGTGTCTGAAACTCAATGCGAGAATGACATAGGCAATGTTGAAAGCATAACTTATAAGGGCTTATGCTCTAGCAAACAAGAAAGCTTTTTTAAGTATCATTGGAGAATTGTAAGCGTAAAATCTGTCATTTGATACAGGATTATCAAGGTCAACAACATGTTGAATGTGATAGCTTGTGCGTTAATGCACAACACTTTGATCAAAGATCCATCCATATTCATGATGACAGTTTCTGGCACTCATGCCAGAAACCATGGTCATGCTTGTAATTACAATAATGGTTCTGGCAGTGCTGAGAATGCTGACTGTGGATGAGTGCAAGTGCGACCATCCTTTATTTGTTCAGGAGATCAAACTATCACAAACACTGCTCGTATATGATTGAAATAACATGTTCATATCTAAATATCTCAAAGAGCTGTCATCCAAAGCCAAGATGAGATTTGACAAGAGGCCATCAGTTCTGACAAGAAGTGTCATATATTTTAATAAACCAATTTCTTTCTCCGATAAAGCTTTTATAAAGGTCAGATTATAGACATATAGACATAAACGCACCGAGTTGTTGAATTCTGAGATTGAAAAAAAGAAAGATGAAATGATTCATGTAGGAAATGTAGAAAAGGTTTGTTTTTTCAGGTGAGGTAGAATATTCCTTGAGTTTTCTTCACATTAAGTCCTCACCCATTCAGAAACTCTTCTCAATATCGCTGAAAGATTTCATTTCGTAGAACAGTGTTAAGGTTTCATATTGATTAAATTATTGGTTATCTATAAAGGTCACATGCCTCAAACCAGCCTTTAAAAGGAAATGTCATTGCAAGACACACTCATATCATGTATCATGTAAAATCGCATTTTGAAATATCCAATGTTTTCATAAAGTAAATATACTTGTAACGAATGTTTGTTCTGCTAAGACACAAATATCACGATTTTGAAATCGTCCAACTTTGGTTATTTGTTTTGTTTGCTCTGAGGAGTGACAATAAAATGTATGAGATGTCTTTAAACATGTGTGTGAATACAATAAAAAAACAAAAAATTAAGAATCGTGCAAGGGGTGGTGAAGCCATCTGGCTAAGTCATTTGTTTTATACTGACAGAGAAGAGACATCCTCAGGAGAAAACACCCTGCTTGACATGGACAGAGAAGAGGATTGTTTCATCAAAGGACAGGCCACTGCAGACTTAAAAACTGAGGATGGTGGGATGAATATGGAAGGTGCCAGTTCAACACACAAGCTCAAAATCCAGAGTGCCAGGCTTATAAGAGATATGACTGGTCTGTAGAATAGTCTTAGAGAAAGAACAAGAAGAAGATTTGCAATGAAACTGTCACAATTGTGTAGTATAGAAAGTTACAAATATGATGCCCTACAAGTATATCATCAATGTCACATATATAAATATCTAACTTACCTGAGGAAAAATTAAATCCCCCATCGACAGAAAAATAGCTCAATTTATTTTCAATATCAATTTTATTTTTCCGAGAAATAAAAACCTTTCCTCTAGCAATAGTTGTTGCTGACGGTACAATATTTAATAAGAAATGGAAAACAAAGAAACAACAGCTAAGTATGCCCAGAAGTTATACAGAATAATTGCGCTTTCGTGAAGAAAGAAATATTACAAAAAATTCACTATTTTTTGTAATCAGTGGCATGGTTGATGAGTAATGCCTGAAGGCATCCGAAGTTCCATCAAAAATTTACATGATGGTGTTGGTATTCCGTTATGACAGGAGTAGCCAGAATTCATGACTATGCAACAAGCAACTTTAGTTTCTTTCCTGCTGTCAAGAAAAGCCCATTGCTCAGACCGGAATGGCTTAGAAGTCATGCGTTCCTGCTCAAATGATATTCCAGAGGTTGCCCCCGACATACATGTCTGACACACTTCATTTGACATCAATGAACCAAACCCCAACCCCATCCAATGAGCCCCCTAACCGTCTGAGATACTGATACATCATGACCGGAGACAATGTATCATTTTCCCTAGTATGCTGATGAAGACTAGCGAAATCTCAGAGGAAATGCCTGACATTATATCAGCTCACACCTCGTGGCCACACCATAAACATGTGCGGCCAATAGATACGGTGATGGAATGTCTTCATATATATATTATCGGATGAATGAAAGGCAGTCGTGGTACAAAGAAGACATCAATGAATTAACCTGGGCAGTAAAATAAAGGATTAGGTAGTTCTGATTTAATGTCTTTGGACATCAAAGTTATGCAAATCTTGAAATCTGCTCAGCACAGGAGCCATTTTATTTTAGTTCATCTACACGCATAAGTAAAGTTTAAAAATGCCAAGACATAATTCCAAATTCAGCTCCAAAGAGTTAAAATATAAGCAGAAATATAATTCAATCTGTCACGAGAGCTATTTAAAAGATACGATCGATAAAGCAGCTTACTGATGAACAAACCGAGCTCAAACCTAACCTTCAGATTAAAACACCAAGCTGAATGTTGAGTGCAGAACCACTCCTCTTGGTTTAGCCATTCCGCCCATTAGATGTTTTCTATAAGCAACACTGCTGACAGGATTTCTATATCATCTTACCTCAGGAAGAAACCAAGGACTTTAATCCTTTGAAGCTACGCAGAAACGTATCAACAGCATTTTTGGAAGATATGATTTTGTTGGCAGTGCGAAATAAGATGTCTGAAATAGCACCTTTTCGTTCCCTAATGGCTCACCCACATCAAAGTCTATAGAAAGTCGTATGTGGAAGGCATGATGTCGGCACATTCAGATTCTTCTTAAAATTTGTGAAATAAAATTGTGGTTTAGTACACATCTCTGAAATGAGCCAAAGGAAAACTTCAAAGACATGTCGCTCAAATTCTCTTTAGCTACAGTATCCTTCACAGACTGCTGATTTGTAGAGTATGAGGACAGAACTTTTACCAAGACTCCCGATCAGTAAAAACCATTGACCTTTTTACACCTTAAATGCCAAAATATTGTCTGCTTAACATCAGATGGTAAATTTTATACGGACTGCAATGAGATTTTTCGCACATCAATCAGACAGAAGGTAATGAGGTGCAAACATAGTGTGTTGAGAATGCTTTGAACTCCAAAAGCTTACTGAGAGTACGACATTGAGATCAAAGGTATTTCCAGGCCACTGGATGCACACAACATTTTGCCGTAGGTGTAGATACTTATTGCGTGATGTACGGAGCACGGTCAAGTTTCCACTGGTCATATTCGCAGTTAACGGCTCAAAGAGCAATATGTATAGTAATATCACAATATTTGTACTTTTGCAACACACATAAGGCCGGGGATTTTTTTCCAGTGATATATTGAAAACCGACGCAATTTTGTTCTGATTCCATTTACATTATCAACATAACCTTACCTCACCTCGACACCACCACATTTTTCTTTTTTTCTCTTCATTTTGTTGTTATTTAATATTACCATTATGCTTATTTTTATCAATATCATCATCATTATCATCATTATCTTGAAGAACCCCCGGAACCCGAACTTCACTAACTTTCCGAGTTGTATCAAAATACCAAAGTCTCCATCCCTGGAGAGTCTTTAAATATCATGTTAGCATTCTGCTCATAGGGTCGGAAAAGACTCACTTTGTCGATCTTCTTTGAAATACAATACACCCCAATGCTGTGTGCCTGACATACCAATAACCTGGTTGCTGATCATACATGTGAGGCCATGTTCAACTCAAGAGTGATCGACTAACACTTCTTAAACCTGCCATCTTGTGGTGACATGTCAAATAATCAATGTTCATAAAAAAACTAAATGAAATTCAGTTCCATCTTCGACAGTATTGGTTCTATACTGCAGAACGTTCTTGTATAGCCGAGTCATCTTTAATGACTTTTGACATGCACCATTGTCATTAATTTCAATGAAATATAATTATACAGGAGTGATTTATCAGATTACTCCAGTATAACCAACTTAGAAGTAATGCCATCAAGCTTAAATGTATGTCAAATGGGATTTCATGTGAGATGATTTATAAAAATTACCCGAAGCATCCAGGGGCGGACTTTTTTTAAAGCATGTTATAAGTATTAGAGAGCTTGGGTTATACTGATGATTGGAGGCAGAATGCAGCAATTTTGCCCATATGGGAGCGATAGTGAAAACCTTCTACAGGCAGTGGATCAAAAGCATCCTTAAGCAGTAGAATAAGAATGTGAAGTACATCTTTATTTGTAACCAAATTATGACCCACGAAAACAGAATGTTTGTTTAAAAGCATCACTTAGTTCCGAGATGACCAACTCTTGATTATTTTGCGGACTGACAAGACAGATAGGCAAATGATATATATGAAGTGTAGTAATACATAGAAAGTTCAAGCCATTTGCTAAAAACTTTCACGCTGGTTTTAAGCTGTCCTCATTAGTCATGATATCTCTGAAGGCATACCATATCAATTTTCCACAAATATCAACATTTCTTATTTACCAAACCACTCACTGAACTTTTCCATGTACTATCAAATAAATAACGGAATACCAAGGTAACCAAGGCATCTTCTAAAGGAAATGCTGGAAGCATTCAAATGTTTCTACCACTAATCACCAACAGCTGCGTCTATTGGACAGAATTCCAATAAAGTTTCCATGTTGTGACAGGGGTATTGAAGACAGACTAGATCTAGTCTCAGCATCATTTCACACCAAGCTGACCAGCATGCGAGTGCATTGTGCATACACTTTCAATATGATATGCACAAGGACTTCATAAAGCTAAGGCTGGAGTGATATCGGTACTACACACTGTCGGTCTGATTTCATATACCTGTCAACTTAAGAGCTTTTTGGTGTAAAATACCATGTCAATTTATAAATTATAGGGTGTGGAATCACAGTATATGTATATACATTGTTTAGGAAAAACCTATAATAGAATCAGGTATTTTTTACTTTTTTGACATTTTTGTCGGATAAATCAGGAAAGAGTTGGAGAAACTTTTAAGAAGTCGGAAAAGCTTCCTTCTAGTGTTATATATGACAGTGACTCCAAAATGTTGGCTAAGATCAAGGATTGATAGAGATGAGAGGTTTGGACGATGAACAAAGCCACTTTGAGCCTGAGACTCATATGATGACCTAAATAATAATCCAATTTACAAGAGAAAATTACCTCAGTCATGTTGGTGCTGTAGCAAGCAATAGTATCAATCATCTGAGCCGTTTGTAACTGATTCTAGACCAAGATGAGTCCAGCAAAGTTAAGTCTAGAGAACCTTATCGCAATTGATCGGAAGTTCATTACTTTCCCTCCAGCAATCTGCCTAAAGGTGAAACGCCAACCTTAATTAGCCGACCTTTATTAATCCCAAGATACCTTTAGAAAGATCGAAGCATTCTTTTGGTTCTTCAAGTTGAAATGGAAATTCATTTCACAATGTTCATTTTGCACCTGTTCTCAATAGGATCAAGTGGAATTCATTCTTTTGTACTCTGGTCTGCAGTTACCTCAGGAAGCAAGAAGTGGTGGTTACAGCAGAACAGTAATACCGCCAAGACACAATTACTATATCAGGTTATACTCTGCTCCCAACAAATTAGATCTCAAATAATAGTCTTGAATATAAATTCTACCTGTTTCTTCTTTCTAAGTCTACAATTACGTACTTCAAGTTACTTTAACTACATTGAGGCGTATATAGAGAGATGCACCTTACCTTTAAGTAATAACTTTGGATTGCACATATTATTGGTATGGTCCACTCCAATATGTTTATCCTTGATGCATGCCATGCGATGTAGCTCACAGTGACTTGAGTACATAATACCATCATCTCCGCACACCTGTTTGCGATGGCCATTGCAGAGGTCTGGAGGTCCGCAGACACAAACTCCACGGTTTTTGGATGTTACTTGACAGACACGTCCTTGATGACACCAAACATTTTCACAAGGATCTGGAAGTAGAAAGATGACAGGTGAATAAATAGATTAAAGGTGTGTTTATTTATTGCATCAAATCAGTTAATAAAGCCTTCGTTTATTCTAGGTATCATTTGAGTCTTAAAAGTCATTATTAATGTATCACATCAACTCACGAGATGACTGAGAAAGATAGACTGATCAGTGATATAAGGAACTGAAGCAAGTCACGGACACATCTCAAATAGGGAATGGTAACCCAAGATAGGTAATCATTAGTTCCAATAGGTTTGGCAATTCGATATGAGGAGAGTCGGCCACACTTTGGCCAATTCCATTACCAACTGTATGTGTGCTGATCAATTATCAGCCACGATGAGAATAGCAAGAAACCTTTAGGGAATGGTAAACCAAGATTGGTAATCATTAATTCCGAAGTTGTCCATCCATCCATCCCACACTATATGAAACAGCCCGGTCAGATTACCAAGGTTTGTAGTTGCAAACATGGAAAAAGAAAGCACTTTCTTTTTTTAACAATACTTTTCGTTTTACACAGCTCGTGGTAAGCACAAACCCACAAAGGACATTGCTGTTAAAATAAGCTTGAAGATAGCAAATGGCGTTGCTACGTTCTGGTCCCCGAGGAGGAAAGACATCAATTCTTGCCAGTATTCAGTGCTGGTTATTGCACCTCTTTCTCTTCATTCCTCAACTGCTTATAGCAGAAGAAAAGACTCATATTTCGGTCAATTACCCCTCCTCCAAGCTACAAGAATTTCCTATTCCTAACGATTGCACTGGCATTTCCCCATCGACATTGGATTATGACGGCATGGAATGAGGCAGATATCCACTCGGGACACAAGAGGAGCAATCGACAGGAAACCATGAGCCATGTCCACTACTTAAAAGGAGGAGAGATATTGAAAACACTTGTACGATTCTGATGAAGAGTCCGCTGACCGATATTAAGAGGAGAAATTCATATTTATTGGTCAAATAATGCAGCTTCATTTCAAAAATGGGTCAGGAAGTTTCCGTTTAATAGAGGCCAGGAGGTATATTTAAACCTTACTTATATATTTGTCAAGGTCAGAAAGCTCAGCTTCGTTTGCATATAGTTCAAGAAATTCAGCTTGGGTATTACCATCGGGTACTGTTCCCGTCAATTGCCCAATTCACCCACCTGTGGCAGTCAAAGTTAGCCTCCAGTACCTCCCCTTGCATGGCCAAGAAACTTGGCATCCTTTACATGAGGTCAGAAAAGCAGCTTTATTGGAAGATTTGTTTACATATCCGCCAGAGGATTTGGTGTTTCATTTCCATATCATCAATCCAGCCACTGAAGTCGATTTACATATTGGTCAAGAAACTCTGCGGCATATTGACCACACAACTTTGCTTTATTACCATGATGCAAGTCATTCGGTGTCTTTTTTCAGTTGTTCCCTAAGGCAATCTAGTGGACTGTATGTGAATAAATGCAAACAGTTTGACCAAAGAGATAACTTGTGGAAAAACATCCGAGTCGCCATCTGGGAATTCAATTAACGGCCTAGTAGTGATAAACCAGACTCAAAATCCTTTAACTCCCGTTGAATTTCAAGATTGTTCTTGACAGCTGCTTTGCTGCATTATTGGTACCTTGCAAAAACATTAAAACCCTGTCTTTTTCATACCAATGTTTCTATTCCCCTTTTTGAGAGACATTTACATGCGAACCACCAGTCAACCCCAATCCGCTCCGGCACTTCTGACCGGACATAATCATTTTTGTATTCTACGAACGGAGAAAACTGGTTCAATGCACTCACATGGCGGTAGAATAAATGACGAAATGGCTAATGCCTTGCATAGTTTATGGCTTCCCTGTTGTTTATCTTGGCAAGATCGATGCTTCTTTGTGCAGTAAGCACGGACTTCTCACTGTATATCTATCTGCACAGACAGAATTTAACATTGATTTGTTCTTGAGGTCTCACTTCGAGTTGGAACGGAGGGAAAATACAATTGGCGTTAATGGATCTTTGACATGAAGATAATACTATTCAAATACTGCTCGCTGCTTCTTTTTATGTCGGATACGGGTAAAGTTTTGCATTGAGTACTTCACACATTTATGCAACGACCTCAAGCTCTGAATCAGAATTCGAAAACGATTTCAACACTTCTCCTTTTTTATGCGATTGATCGAAGGGAGAGTGTATATACATGTACTTAGTAATTTGATTACCAGTGAGGAGTGTGTCATTATGACGTCTTCTTTTGCCCTGGTCATGTGTAAGTGCCAACGAGGCAAAAACAAAAGCACGGCCAATATCCATTAAGCCAAAATTTGATTAGAAAAGTTAATTTTTTTCATTTGCTTACACGCACATCTACACACCCGACAATCTACGCCTTCAGCGATAAATAGCTAAGTCCATGTTCAATATGCTATACTGGCCTGGTACAAAACACAATTTCCTGTTTCTGGAAGAGCTTTATCACCCATCCAGGTCCTGAAGTTGCTATGTTGGTGGGAATGAACAAGGTAAATTTGTATGCTATTCCGTTACAGTAATAAAAATCTCTTTTAAAAGATAGAAGAAGAGAAGCCAGTGCCAGCTAATTTGAACAGTTTTTTGAGTGATGAGTGAACATTTTACACATCATTTTTCTAAGACTGTACATGTCTCAGTCTTCATGGCATTATAGAAGTAGATACTTGACTGAGCTACCCCTGGGTAACTGCTTTTAACAACCTTACAAACAAGAACAACTCCATTTTGATGACCTTGAACTCGTTGGCAAAAAACACCTAGCCATCTCTGCTAAATGAAATTTTCAGAATCAATAACAGGATTGTCATTTGAGCAGCCTGAAAATGACAGCAATCAATATCCAATGATCTAAGCCAATCCATTATTATTGAGATAACCATGGCAACTAATGATATGCTTAAATTACTGACATATCTGTACAAACAGGACTAATGATGTACTAGATAGAGAGAATTTATTGTTATTTCATCAGATATAAATCTGTCTGAAAAGTCTAGGTTTTATTCCATTACCACGTATTTGCTAACGATAATGAAAGTGGCTGGAAACATTTGTCAGGGTAAATACAGCTAATAGAAACTGTTCATTGCACACTTCAATATTTTCCATCCAAACTTCTCAATTACTTCTAATAAGAAGCTTGAATGCCGTTGATGTTACCAGATGTAATGAGGGTTTCAACAATACTGTTCTTGATTGCTATTTTTTTTCTTCAGCTTCACCAGCGCTCTTCTTCATCAATGAGGGAGAGATACTTTCCGTAACATTACATTATTCCATCATTACACGCACACTTTTCAGGAAAGGTATGCGGGACTGTCAGCAAGGTTGCTGCTGGCAAACCAACAGAAGTGCTCAGTTACAATGAAATTGGAATTCCGAACCTAGGTTTCAAATCTATCTTAGAACTCTGGAGATCCCCAGGGTTTTGTTTTAGCCTATCATTATCCTATTGTGGCAATCCTTTCCCAGGCATGTCTTTTGTAGAGCTTGGACTTGTTCACCTATGCATAACACGGACGGGTATTCAGACAGTAACCCAGCCAAACATCAGTTGTGGATGACGCTAAGCCCCACTGAAACCTAGCTTGAGTAATCCAGCCGGGATTTTATAGTGGTTCATTCCAGTTCATGCATCTTCAGGAGGAGGTGCTGGAGTCACATGCGATAAATAAATTAGCTATTGTTCAAGGACATAATGAAATGATTGAAGAATTGTTCCTGAACAATACATAGGAGTCATCTCATCGATTAACTTGATCAATTTTCAATTCATCATTTTGGATTAATATGGACAGTGATGTCTTTAACGATTCCTGTATCCTCCAGCTTATGTTTGACATCTACCAGAGATATATGGATACTCTTCTGTATTCACGCTTAGTCAGTGTGTATCACTGCAGTCTCCCAAGCTGTCTCATAGCCCTACAACTCCCACCATCATCAGATTTGCGTGATTTCTTCGGCGATTAGTGAAGGTGTCCAGTGACAGGATATAAGTACACATAATTACATCTAATGTACAAACATCGAAGCAGAACGACATCATTATGGGGACGTGTCAAATTGAAGCAGACATTACCTCAGGCAAGATGATTGATCGAGTCGAGAATTTACCAAGTGAATGAATATCAAATAATTGCTCAGTGAACTGATAATAATTGAAAGTAAATTTTATTAAATATCTTTAGTGTGGAAAGTAACACTGCACTTGAAGTGATGGAGGTGGAATAGCCTGCAGCGAGTTAGCAAAGTAGAATTTAGATAACCAAAATTATCAGTGGGGTGATACTGATTGAATACCAATTGCATGATATATACATGTACATACGTAGACTGGGCTTACACAAGGAAAATGTATTTGTGTTTTGCCTCAAATCCAAGATGGCCACCAAAATTCAAAATGCCCGCCTAAATCTAATTCCTACCACATATGTACATGAAGCAACCTTTCCAGAAATTGTGCATCTTCCGTAGATTCTTCATGTCCATCGGTGTTCTCGTAGAGTACATCTACTCAAAATTCAGAGCCCGAGGCGATATACTCGAGTGGATTGATCTGGCATCCTCCCAATGTCCAATTGGTTCCTGGGGATACAATTACAGACACTCTTCAGACCTATCATGGAAATGCATTAAGCCATCTCCCAGTTTTAGTCAAGAAGCCATAATTGTCATGGTAATACTTTACCAACATTTAACCATGATTCATTAGCAGATTTGGACCTTTTTTCTAGTTTTTACCCATTACTCATTACAAAGATTGGCATAACAGAAAATAAAACAATTGGAAAAATACATGTTGGGCAATACATGCGAGGTGATACGGTACTTGTAACAGCTGTTTTCTAAGGATTTTTCCTGGGACTCGCGATGAGATTTTCTACTCAAAATGAAGCAACATGATCAGTACCAATCCTTATTTACACATAAAATATATGTGTAAATCTGCATGAAAGTGCAGTGAAACACCGTTTGAAATCACTGAATTTTTGACAAGCTCTTTCCAAAGCTTTTATAAGAACAAGAACTAAGTTCATATCAGGCACTTCGTCGGCTAGCATCACGTCAAACATTTAGGTAGCAAAAATTCCAAAAAACAGGCTCATCAAAGGCCATTGAAAACACTGCACATGATATAGCCAACAAGTAGCACACAAGTTGGAAAGAGTTACCATGACAACCACAAGTATCGCCAACAACGACCTAACGCCACCATGGCAGTGCTCATTTACATACACACACTAGCGGAATGATGATTTAATTTGATTGCGTGATAATTTTTGTGCCAATCCTGTTCAGTCTAAAAGGCGTCATTTGAGACAAACTGCTGCCGGTTCTAGGACGTGATAACGCGAAATTTTCTAATCAGATTAGTTGATTATCTAAGTTTCAGAAATAAATTTAATCCAATTACAGCCTTTGACAAGAGTGAGCCACAGGGCAAAAAGACTCACGATGTATGAAGCAAGCTAATGATAATTCTTTCACAAAGAAATTGACAGTAATAAAGGTCAAAGGACATGCTTTGTTTAGTTCTTTAGCTGAATCAGTATTTTTTTAGTGCCAAAAACTAGACAGAAATGTGATTTGCTTGTAACCGAATAATACTACATGAATCCCAGGACCCAACAATCTGCCCCTGAACACCATCAAACGTTTATAGGTATTTGATATTTCATATGTAAAGGATTGCATAACAAAAGACCGTTGTGTAAAACATTCAAAACATTGTTGCAACTGAACAAGATTTGTTGTACTTAAAATCATAATCTTAAAGAAGTTTCTATTTTCATGAAAAATTCAGAACTGCCTTTTTCAATTTTTGATTTATTAACGGATGGGTATTGTTGCAACCTTTGGTATTTGCTAACATGCACCTAACACACCCATTACCGATATATCAACAGAAATATCCTAGTCATTTATTTACACGTCTGACAAAGAAACCGTTTCCAAAAATAAACACATGACAAAGGGACATGCCATAGGAAGAACAGTACTTGTTGATATGTTGTATCGATCTGAACCTAACAGTACGTATATTTCATAACTATTGTTCTTAAAAGCTTAATATTGAGTCTGTCTCATAAATTAGGGGTTTCTGTTTCCCCATATGTAAATGTTGAACTAGCAAGGTAATTGCAGAAGTAATGGTAATGGCATCGGCATTTTTTCTCCTTTGTCCTGGATCTCCATTTCTTATGCCACTTAGAGAATATATGGCATTTCAAAACAAAACTTGCTCAGAGATGGTGTGCTTTTTAATATAATGCTTTGTCACCAAGCCAAAAACAACTTATTGCAAGAAGCGATATGGACCTAATAGTGTCTTATATAAAGCGGATTAGCCCGGATAGAGAAAATTGTCACCAGTCACGTTGCAAACACGAAATTAAAAAGCACACAGCACGATTCTATCACTAATTCTATGTTGTCATTCACCGACGCAAACGTGCATTATTCATTCCCATCATGCACCACACTAATCTGCTTTGGTGGATCCGGAGGTGAGAAACAAAGGCCAGCGAAGCCACCTTATTTCATTACTCTGTCCATCACCTTCTACTTAAGCAATTTCCCAGTACAGATAATAACGGGTAATAAAGACAACTGCTAATTCCTTTAGATTGGGTCTATACATCCCTTATGCCTGGTGGCTGTGGCTTAATTCTATAAACACAATCCAACCAACGCTTCGAATGGGAAGACCGGTCTTCCGCTGGATACTATTGCTCCTCTGAGATGTTCGAGAGGCAAACTGAACTACATATTATACGATACGCTCTTCACTTAATTGTTTTAATTTGGATGTGCTAAATTAGATCACATTTCCACAATGCCGACACTTCAGCCGAGTACTTTAGAATAAGTGCATGTACATATATATTCATTATTCTCTGGCTTTTTTCCTCATCAAGATGTACAGTCATAAATTTTCAGTAGTGTTCATCATGAGAATTTGCATTCCGAAATATGCTTGGAATAAACACTAGACTGTGAATGAATATTATATCGGCATTGCATTGCAGCCCAGAACTGAACAACAATTTCATCCTTTTTTTTTATTCTGGGGCATGGTTTCTCAAATTTATTCCTCCGTGATAGTCGCACGGGAATGGAAGTAAAGAAATCCGACGTTATATGATAAAGCATAAAACATTCTAATTAGCTCTATGCTTTGTTTTCATCAAAGAGTTTGAAATTTCATCAAAGCAAAACAACAAAGATGATATTTTAATAATGACAATGAATTGAAGATAGTGAAAAGCAACATTTGAAAACGCATGAATCACCCGCCCATTAGAAGGAAAAGACTGATGTTCCCAGTAAAAGGTTTCAAATGATTTTCGTGCATTATTATCATGTGTGGCACTATAATTATGTCTTCGTAATTCCAGTAACAATGGCATTAGTCGCGAACTAAATTTTTAATAGCGTTTTAGTTTCTCAAACTATTGCCACTATCATCATCAGAAACATTATCCCAACGTGGACACAGATTTTTTTCATTCCTTTCAGTCTTGATGTCTCAGGAAAGGAGTGTCATCAATTCCTCTTACGAGTCCCGAAGCCAAGATTTCCGCCTCATCTCTCCAATAACCCACAAAATACTTGCGGGCATCTTACTATGTATTCATCTGTTATCACACAATCTTATCCGGAATACCTAACGTGGTTTGTGTGCTTCAGGCCAAGCGAATATAAAGGAGGAATTAAAGATGCGTACTAAACCAATTTGTGACGTGTGAACTGGTTTCTGATGCGCTAGAAGTAAAAGTGACTGAAACAGAAACTGGCAACCGCGTGTACGATCTCTGGTTCCCTCAGGATTAAGAATGATATTAGTCACCCTCTAATATCTGCTTGGAGCCACAGTATAAAGGGTGATGAAATGGTGATGAAGCTTATGCAGACGTTCAGCCTTAAATTTTGTAACAGCACAACAAGTTCCCCCTACGACTAGTTGATGAGTAAATAGAAGGCTTACCGACAGGAAATCCTGAAGTTTGTTTCCGTAGTTATGTAAGCAAAAGACATCATTGTCATGCAATATTTTCAAAATATTGGTAGCTATCAATCATACCTTGGACATTCACCATCTACTCAGTCAAGCTAAAGGGAAATTGGAGAACTTCATAACAAAAGATTCGCCATTCTGAAGCAAGCTGCTGACAGCTTGACAGTGAATAATCGATGGTGGGTTAAGATATTGGCTGCAACAAGAATGATGAAACAATGAAACTAGAATATAGACTGTGAGGCCAGGTGACGGAACAAATGCAAATACCTTCCTTACAACAGTTTCTTACGATTTTAATTTTCATGAAGGAGGTTATTCACAAAATATGCGAAATTAGCAGTGCCCAGAATGAGCTGACATAAAACATACCAGTCCAACAATTGCTTTACTGTTGGGACCTACAAGCTATACATGCATCTAAAAACCGATGACGATTTGTCGTACAGCCATCTATCTCCGACAGCATAACAGGAATCTCAACAGACAGATTCATCAAACTGCTGACCTCTCGCCAGACCAGAGGTCATTGATTGATGCCCGACGTGCCATTAGATTGCATGATGTCATCAATTATCTTGGCAAAGGATGGCCGCTATATACCAACCTCAGATGGACGCAATATGATACCGCTGGAGGGAAAAGAATCCAAAACCACATAATGGTCACTTCAACATTGGGATTATGGCTTATTTTCATAAAGGGTCAGGCTTTTGAGCGGCCATTGCTTGAGGCATGACTTGTGGACCGCTCTTAGGGAATTCCTAAAGGTCACTGCATGATAATGATAGATCAAAGGATCATTGATCTAGTGAAATAGTAGATCTCCATCGCAAAAGGCCAAGACACACTTTTTCAAGTCAATTACCTGACGGGGTGTCATTTGACTATAACTGAAGAGGAATCCTAGGCTTCAGATTTCCTTTAAGAGTACCAGTATACATGTTTAGCACATTAAGCTTTAGCAAATTCGAAATATTTTGGCTCTGACTAGCAAACCAATCAATCTAAATTACAGTAAGTGAAACAACAGTGGCAACACTTAAACTAAAATTACACTATAGTTTCCCTGTTGGCAATTATAATTTAATATATCTGCCAATACTGTCTAATTCAGGCAAGTGGATACCTATTGGGAAATCCAACCTGAGGAACACCTGGCTCTACGGACTCCTAAGCAGAAGAAGCACTTCAAGTAAATTGAATAATGGCACTGAAGGGCTAAGAATTTTTTAATGAGAACATAAAGACTGAAGACACGGACATTTCTGGAAAGATGGGATTCCCAATTAAGTTCTTTTTTTTACAACTGACCACAGCATGCTGGAAAGAACAATTTGATTAGCATTTTCCACATTTAGTTTTTCAGAGTAACACAATCTTATTTCTTCTAATTCCAGTGTCCTGCACGAAATGAGCAGAAATTCGGCATTGCCCGATTATGGTGCCTGTTTTTCATTCTTAACAAGAGAGAATGATGACAATAAAATTATGCCATTTCTGTATAATCCAAAACTTTCATATCCCATTCTGTCTTTCTTAAGAAAGGTGTACAGAAATCTTCTTAGCCGTCACCATTCTTTCATTATATAGAAACAAAGAAAAGCACCACCAGAGAATAACGACAATAAGATGGCGCCATTCCTTAACAAATCTGAAAAGTCATTCCTAGACGAAGTGAGCAATTGTTCGTCAATCACGAGGAGCAGGTGCATCTGTCATGAGCTAATGGTGGAAGATTCAAGTAGACGCCATTAATTTTACAACAGGGAGATGGAGGTGGGCCAAGTAATGGGTTATGCAAGGAGAGGTGGTGAAAGGAGATGGATCTTGTGGAGAGCTATCCCGAAACTGAGAACTACTTCACGGTTCAGAGATAGAGTAGATAAACATGTAGGAATAGCAAGTTCTGACAGGGTTCAATCAGTAGTAAGCAGTCATAGCATATTACCAAGCCATTCTGCCAGAGTCGTTCCATTGACAACATTGAAATGTTTCAATGTTCACTCAAGAAAAGAATCATCACGCACAGCTCATTTTCACCAATGATAACCCTTCTTTTCCATTAAACAGGAGACATCTTCAAATCAGACGGCCATTATCCACTCAAGTCGCCAATTCATCCCATAATAATGCACCGAAATTGGCCAATACGTCCTGCCTCTACTGGTAAAATCGCCAAGATAAATGGATCGAAATCGACACAAGACAGTAAATATCCTCAACAAATGAACTTTCATCATGGATATTAAGACCAATTTATGGGGGGTTTTCAACCACTGACAGCACTCTCGACAGCATATGGTGTTGACGTTACTGGATTTGACTCAACGATGGGTTTACTTCCTGCTCCAAAGCTTCAAATGAGTTGTAACAGTTTTCCGAATGCACAGTATTAAATGCAACACAGCGTCAATTGTCTCAAACACCTTATATACTTGTTTGATAGAAAGCTTTTGAAAGGTTGGTACTCCTCAAAACCTACTAATATATCATCTGTGAATATTATTATTGTGCATCGTAAGATATTTTCATTACCATCAAGATGATATAGGTCAATGTACATGAACATTGGACTGGATGGGCTTTTCACTGTGACTTTCACTCTATAGAGGTCGGGCACTAAACGTAAAGAAGAACCTACCTGGAATAGGGATTTCTTTGAAATTCTCATCAGGTATTAACATATCTGGATCCCAAGACATCCATTTCCCCTTCTTTAACCCGACTCGGTGGGGCTTCTTATCTGTCGAGCCATCTTGCTCATCTGACGGAATATGTTCCCTTGTTGTGGACCTCTGAAAGAAAAATGAGTAATCATTTTGATGATGTTGTTCAAAAACATATTTTTACCCGGACAGAATTATGTAAGATATACGAAATACCGTTTAATTGAAATATGACCTCTTCAAATCGTAATACATGTGAATGCACAATCAATTTTTTGAAATAAACTTTTCTTCAATGATGATTTTGCAAAGTCGTAGCTTAAGCCTGTTGTGGAACTTAAATACTTGCTGATTTCTAGCTCTCATTTAGGGTGCAGTGGGGTTAAATGCCTTGGCCAATGACTATGTACTGGACTGATGTTTACAGTTATTCTCAAATTTGTTTTGCGTACATGCTAACCAATACAGAAGTTGCAAATGCAGACATATTTTAGAAAAAAAAACGAGTTGGTTTTGTACACGTAATCGTGTATACTCAATGCTACTAGTCCAATCAATAATAATTATCATCAACGAATTCAGGTAGAACTAGTCATGAATAATGAACGACTGCATAGACCGATATCCATATTAATTTCTTTACTAATTGCCTTTTGTCAGTGTCCATACACGTGTGCATTCATTGGGATGGAGAGCGGAACTGGTCATCCCGGCTCTGGCAAGATGAGTAATAACTAGGACAAATTAATCATCAGGTTACTGCAGAATTGCCGTCCAGAAATTACAGGTTTGCGTGATGTGATAGAGAAGCGCAATATAAAGTACAAAATAAGCAATTCTGCTATTTCTAATTTATACCGGTATATATGCTCTTAAAAAATGCATTTAGCTTTGCATGCATGCATGAATCACCTGGAATTGATTTATCGTCATGGGTAATATTTGCTAATGAGATATGAAATAAAAAGAAATTAAATTAAATTAAATTTCTGCGTACACCCGAAAAGAAGGTAAAGCCGTTTCCCTTTAAGAAAAGGTACCCAGTTACTGTTTATACTCAAGGAAAGTTGTCCCCTATTGGAAGAAGCTATGGATATTATCTCCCTTTAAGATCCTGTGACAATGGAAATTATATAATACGTACCTGGTGATAAGGCTTGGCATGGCAGGTCAGCAGTACTAATCCAAAGAATAGGCAAAAACCGAGCAAAAACTGTGTGGATGCCATTTTCACAATATCTGAAAATAACACAAGAATTTCCAAGATGAATCAAACAATCTATTTTATGACTTTTAACACGTCCGCTGATAGTAATCCAGTTTAAAGCATTATGCGAGTATAGCTCCGATGTTAAGCCTTCCGTTGGAACTGTAGCACTGACGAGACGTCGAGGTGAGTCAGCGTGTATTGTGAACTAGCGGACTCCTTCGTAGCAAGAATCAATATCTAGCAGAAGAGACTAACACGCATGCTAATTATGCTGAGGCGATGGAGAACACTACATGCAGAGAATAAATGAATGGATGAAACAGGGCGAAGATGTTTTACTTTAAACACACAAATATAGGAGAAGAGCGAAGGTATGACCTGAAACGCTGAAAGACTTGAATACAGTTACCTGCCGCTACATGGCCCAGGGCCCGGTTGTTCAAAAGCACAAAAGTCGCGTTATTCCTAACGGTTACGTTAGGTATCCTTATTAAGGACGTTATCTCTTTCAGTTAAACCATATAGTATAAAAAATAAATGAAAACTGTTTTGGCAGTGCCATATATAACTCAAATGCAATAATTTATCATTATTTCATTGCCATCTACATTAGTGGATTGTTCAATATGTGAAATTAGTGCTGTATCAAAGAGGTATTTAATTCCTTCCCTGAAAATTCATGATAAATTGAGGTTCTAATGTTCCAATATGAATATGCAATACCTACAACTGTATCGCCATAGTCCTAATCAGACATTGCTGACATGGGACGCTCCACAACACCGATCAAGGACTGAGCGAACTGGAACTAATGATATCCTGTCTACATTTGGATATCAAATATATACAAGATTTCTTAAGTTTATTCTCAATCAGAAGGGGTCATTTTGTTGAAATAGGTCATTTGCAAAATACGGCATTGAAAAAGCCGGATACTAATATGGGATCGTTTTCAATGATGACAATTGGACATTGGGTTTATGTGTAGAACATATTGAAAACATGGAACTGTTAAAGCTAATGAAGCGTAAATGAGCATTTTAGTTCGACTTCGTTTAGAAATCTTGTAAGGAAGGTGGTAATTGCCTAGTTTTGCAATGAGAGATGAATTTGAAGTTAAGGATGGCCTGCTCAGGTTTGCGTGAAAAAACAAAATTGTTGAAATTATTAGTCATGCTTAATGTTGGTCGCATATTATGATGTATATAACGCGCTTGTATCACGACGATCTTTATAGAACTTAGCTCAATAGATAACCCTTTTGAAATCGTATATCTTTTGTATCTTCTCTCTCTCGTACCACATTATTCTATTGGTGGCCATGCAATGTAGACTAGGTTGTAGCTATAGCTACACTGCTATGCTAATGAAGCCACATGCATGTTAGCTGGGAAATCACTGTAGTGAGCCTCAGACTGATAAGGTTTAGCCTAGCTCTTAAAAATCGATAGGAATTGCAGTTAGCAATGCAATCTTCTTTTTCGTTGGATTTGCAATGATTTTATCACGAAAGGTGAATGAAATAGAACTGTCGTCTGCCATTCTCCTGGGTGGTCTATTCTCCTGTATATGTATACAGCTTCCCGCCACACCTTGACATTATCACAAAATATCATCATGCCGCAATAAAAGACTGCATTCAAAGAAGAGAAGCTAAAAAAACGTCGAATCTTACCTTTTGTCACTAACTACACATTGAAAAGAGATGAAGGGTACTTAATGGACATAAAGACCCAAAATTCCTGCAAGCCCGCGTTAATTTCAATACAAGCGGGGCGTTTAGCAGAAGGATCCTGTAAGCTAAGATGGCGCGCGACACATGGGCGAATCTATTACCGTCGCTAAGGGTGTGCTAGTGACGGAGATGGTCGTTATAGCATGGGTAGATGTTGGATGCGCAGCAGATAAATAAACCAATCTGATCAGATATCATGGCTCCCAATCTGCGTGTCTTTATTAGAGAACGGACTTCAATACCCATCTTATCAGGCACCAGGATCTCCTGTCAATCTGTCTATCCTTTTCAGAGAAAGTGGATGTCACAACCTAACAAACGGACCATCATTGCTCCATATCTTTTGTCCTCGTCAGATAAATGGACATATCAACCCATACACCAGCCTTCCTTGTTCCCTAGTAGCTTGCCTTCGTCAGAAACGGACATCGCTGAACCCAGTTAACCAACCATCATGGTCCCTTGTCTGTAACATCCCATCTAACCAGCCACGATTGTCCCCAAGCTATCTGTCTGTCCTCAACAGTGTAAAGGGATATCACTGAATAGATTTAACCAGTCATCATGGTCACCCGTCAATCTGTCCTCATCAGTGAATGTGATTATCATGCAACCCATCTAACAGCCATAATGTTTCCCCGACTATCTGTCTGTCCTCATCAGTGATACGAGAGTGGACATCACCAAGCATGTATCGTTTGCCTGGTCCCATACATCCGTCCTCCAAATTGGAGTGACATCATAACTGATCAAGCCAGCTACGATGGTCCCAATTTTGAATGGTGACTGATTTTATCAAACCAGCCACCATGTCTCCAGAGCAGTCTTTCCTAATCAGAGAGACAGCACAACCCATCACACCAGGCTTCATGGTACTGAAGGGCTGAAGAGGCGAGGTAATGACCTGAGAGTGGGATCGAAAGTATAAACAACCATATACCGGGTACTTACTTTATCAGTTTATTTGATTGCAACATTAAGCATTATGCACCATCAATATTTTATTACAAATGAATCAATACACTAGAACAACACAGACATTCAATCATATACACAATCGTACTAAGTGATCAGCCAAATTAGTTTCGTTCCGCACAGATTTCTTGGTTTTATGAGATGATGGCATATTTTTACCTCACCCCTGGTGAGTAAATCTATACCCAAACTGTGACAATCAATTCTGAAACCTCTTGACGCAAGGACCCAACGCGCCGCGTAGCGGCAAAATAGCAAAGCGGGCGAAACATTTATAACGCGTCACTGTGATCTCATTATGGACTTTTAGCGCGATTATGGGGTTGTAACTATTTTGCTGTATATTGTCACGAGGAAAGCACGCGACCTAACGCCAACATATTTATGTAAAGTGATAATTAGAAGGTATCTAGCTCAGGAAACGTTAATAAATAATGATTCCTTATTGCCTTCGTTAGCATTTTTAATTGTAAAAAGTATTTGCCTACGTCACAGAGTCTCTGCAATGGTCATTTTTATCACAGTAGTCTCGCGCAGCCAGACCCTCTTCCCTTATTAGTCTGGCGCAAGACAGGCATTCTTTCATTTTCGCATTGCTACAATGAAAGACCTAATACTGAAACCACATGCCTAGTCTCTCTTAAAACACAGTCAACAGACTGACAAAGCAAGCCTATCACACAGCTCATGTATATAATACAATACATGTATAAAAGCATGGAATGATGACAAGTAAGAGTCGTAAAAGAATAATACTACATACTACAATATACTCTCCTGGTAATAAACAAATGAAATACTTGAGAGAAAATATACCAGTAAGTACAAAGGGCCAGGAAGTCATATCAATTATGTAAAGAAATTAAATACAATGCATTATATCTATCAAATTTTCTTCTGTTTTTATTGGTATACTCCAACTGTTTTGCAAGGCTTATTTGAAACCTTGTGCATAAATTTGATACCATATGGTAAGGCTTACATGTATGTATGGACTCACAATATCAAGCAAAATGCCCTCTTGACTTGGGCAAACATTATTGATGATAAAATCTCAAACAGTCGCATGTACAAGTACAAGTACATTGTACATGCTTTTTTGTTCAACATTTTACATTAGTGTAAATCCGAATTGATTATAAATTTCAACAATGATATTGTGGAGACTGAAACAAAAACAGAATACAAGTACATGTATATGTACATGCCAATTTTTATTGCACTCGCATGTCCGGTTACGACACCACTGCCATGGTTATTTTGAATTACCAGTGGGACAAATGTGAACGATGATCATAAAGGAACGAGGCCTTTAACAGATACATGTAGTTACATGTACCTGTATATTACCAAGTGCTCGATGATGAAGGCACATATAACAATTATGACTGGGGAGGCATGCACCCCAACAAGGTCAGTTTAGAATTTTGGCATTTGGTCGTAATATGCTCACCCAAGAAGTAACATACACTTCACATGAGGATATAGCCATAGCTCACACATCTAATTCAGCTAAAACTTTCTATGCCAATTTTCATTCCCAAAAAATTAAGATCAACCGCATGACTTTATCTGAATCAACTGAAAAGACATTTTAAGACAGATAGAAAAATATGTGTATAAAACTGGAACTGCCTCAGGTGTCAACAGAAAAACAGGAGTCAGAAAAATATATTATCAATAGTGAAAGCATAAATGCCTTGGCAAGGATTTCTTGTATGCTTAGATTATAGAATTAACCTAGAATCACAAAATATGAAGCACTGACTTACCATGTGGCAGGAATGAAATATACTGAAGAACTGAGCCAGGTTGGTTACGTATTTAATATAAATAACCAGAGCCATTAAAATATCGTACATTCAGAATATCAAATATACAAATAAGTAGCCACAAACATACTAATACATGTATGTACAAATAATATCCTGTAGTGTAATGATGTGATGGACTTATTGTGATACGTGTGTACCAGTACCAATCAAAGAAGAGTCGGCCAAATCTGAACCCAGTCTTCATATATATATACATGGCTTGAATTGACACAAAGGTTTTTCAACACAAAACTGCTAATCTGTCTCACAGGTGTAGGTGTATATGTAATATCAAGAACAAGAATAGATACACGTCTTTATCTATGAGCCAGATTGTTGAATTTACAACTTCACAACCACAAAGTCCACCAACGGTCAGCAGTTGATCTCTACCCCTTATACAAAATATTGACAAAGATTACTTTAACAATGATGATGATGGACGATGACCTACATTTAAGTTTTTGTTACAGACAACAATGATCACAATATAGATGGACCATCTATTCTTACAGCATCACAACTGAAACTACCAATGAGATGAGATATCCCTTCCTTGCACAACACCGGCAGAAAAGGTACAACATCATCAAATACTCCTAAATTAACAGTCTATAAGAGTATTTGACTCCGAAGCCCAATATGACTTGGTTATACTGTCAGAAGCTAGGAATGTCATTGTACTGGTCACTCACAACAACAAATGATACATCACATAGAAACTTTCAGTCAAGTCCTAGTCCCGTGCAGCCACACAGGAGAACTCACTTCCTTTATGCTTCTTCTTCTTCTTATCTTTTTTCTTCTTTTGTTTGATTTTCTCATCAGAGGAATTGGCTTTTCCATCAAATTTCGAAGCCATCATCTCCTCAATTACTCTGTCTTCTTCTTCATAGCTGAAATGAAAATACATTGTACATTCAATTTCAATCATATTGGGAAAGGTATGTTGGCCTTGGGTACCATCAAGACGTCAACCATGCCAATGTAATTCTTCAAGAACATCACACCATATCCCTCTTGATAGCTGACACCATCTTTATGAACCTCCAAGATTCTTACCGCAGTCTATCCTCATCCATGTTTTCGACAATGTAATTCCTCTTGTTGACAACTTCCAACAACTCTTGTAACAGTTCCTCTTCTCTGGCACGGTCAGATGAGGTCTTCAGTTGTTCTGAGGCAATGGAAGGAAAATGGCAATACAGTTGAAAACACAAACTTATTTTGTTGACAAACATCACAAATCAGAGCAAATGGGAAAATTTACAAGTAGACTTCCAGCAATGAAGCCAGTTCACTGGCCCTCGGGCTTGCGCAGTGAATAATCCCACTGTGGAGAAATGCACAGGCTTTCTTCAGAATGGGTTGATTCTACTGATCATCTAATTGGAGAATTCAATTATTTCAGAATAATCTATTTTAAAAAGTGCTCTGCATATACCTTGTTTACTCATCAGATGTCTGAGTTCGTGCTCAATCTCAGCATGCATTTCTTCCAACTCTTGCTGACGATCACTAAAATGAAGAACAGAATGACTGTGAAGTTCCTTGCAAACCATAAGTTCTGTCATGGCGACCTAGAATCGGATCAGAGCAACCAGAACAAATGTCTCAAAGTTTTGAAAGAAAAGTCATTTGACATACGCACATGTAAACTAAATCCGCCTCCCGCCTGACCAGCTGGTTCTTGTCGTTGACCAACTCAAACCACTGTTGCAGTAATTCATCTTCGTTTGGGGATTCATTTATCTCGGCTGTGAAAGACAACAAATACATTGTAGGTTAAGTGACCAGATGAAGAAAATTAGCTGAAACATTGGGTGATATGAATAAAGACTAGCAAATGCTCTAAATCTCCATGTACATTTACACTAGGCCTTCCTGTACAAAACCGGAGTAAAAGCATTTGCTAGTCTTTATTCATATCACCCAATGTCTATAAATGCTTTGGTCCTGGTTTACCTCTACCAAGAATTCATAAAGACTAGTACGACCCTCATCCTTTTAGAACATCTGTCATCTGGTGGAGCACTGTACAACTACAAGGTCATGCACTGGGAAAACTAGCCCGAGGGCCTCTATTGGTCAAACTTGTAGTTCTCTGGTTATGATAAAGATGGCATGGCACTCATTATCTCATTTTAGTGCAGTTGGTTATTAAACATGATGCATTGGATATTTTGGCACAAGGGTAGAACTCTGGTCACCAGTATTTGATCAAGTAGTTGAACTTTACATGAGAACTACATGTAGCATGCTAACATGACTACTAGAGTATGTGTGGTACTCACCGTCCCTAATCGTTTCCTCCAGAATCCTGGCCTTTTTCTCAATCTCCGTCTGCTTCTGATCGAGATCATCCAGCTCTCTGATGATCTGATCAGGGGATATACGCTCTTCTGTGATGATCTGTAAAGGATCAGAACAGTAACCGTTCATAACCATGAGAAAACTGATCATCTAAACACATGGCTTTATGCCCAATGCCAATTTTTGTTGAAGTAAAGATGAGCTCACCCAATACCAATCCACGTCAGGGAGATCTACAATGTAGCTTTCTCTTTCATCAGTGTCCAGCTTGCAATAATGGAAGAATCTTGGTGCGCATAGAGTTTTACCTATTTTGGTCCGCCACCCCCCCCCCCCCCCCCCCCCCCGAGTTGAATTCACAATGGTACATTGACTGAACTGGGTTAGCCTCAGTAATGACTGCAAGCCCACATGACACTTGGTAGTCAGAGCATCGTGGACCAAGTAGACTCACTATCAGCACTAATGATAGGCTCACCTTTCTCCGTGACGCTGGCACAGGATGAGGAGGTGCTGGCATACTCTTGACTGACCTCCTGACTGATGGTGACTTCATCGCTCGTCGATGCTCGATCTCTGGTGAATCCGGGAGACCACTCGAGTCACTCTCAATCTCGGTACTCGACATTCGGTTGAACTCAATCTTATCTGGCGTAATCTTCCTCAGATTCTTCATCGGAGACCCAACCCATTCTGGCTTTGGAGGTTCAACCTTTGGAACATGTCTTGCTGGGGATAAGTGAATGTTGGTCTTGACAGGAGATCCTTGGGGCGTGCTACCTGGAGTACCCAGAGGTCCAGGTGGCCTTGGTGCCTTGCCCTTTAATCTGCTCGGAGAAGCAGTCCGAGCTGTATTTCCTTCAGACATCGGCCTGGCAGGACGCACTGGAGGCGTCAAATTTGGTGTTAAATTGTTCTGTTTTGTGTTTTGTTTGCTCGGACTTTGGTTAGTAACAGCTGGCCCTGGTAGCCTAGGCGCAGCCCTCTTTCTTACTTCTTCAGGTTTCTTGTCCTCCAACCATGCATGTTTTTGAGTGGGTTCCGGAGCACCAGCAATACCCGACTTCTTTGTTTCATCTGGTCGCAGGGTGCTTGTCTTGATCGGTAAGTCATCTCCCTCAAAAGGATTCTCGATGTCTTCCTCGGAGTCACTACTCCCAGCAAATGGATTAGCCGGTTTGTATTTCTGGCGTTCCTCCAATGGACTCTGATCAAGAGTATCAGTGCTGCCAAATGGATTATTTGATCTATATTTCTTTTCCTTAACCGGGCTCTGGTCAACGTCATCTGCTCCGAATGGGTTCTTATCATCAGGGTAGTCAGAGGTTCGTTTTGCATCTGTAGTCATTTTAGGAGGAGAGTCAGTGTCTTTGTACAACCACGGTTTTTCCGGGTCTTTATAACCACCCTTTCGGGCATTTGTCCGCTTCTCTGCTTCAATCTGCCATTCAGGACGATTGTCAAGCTTTGCATCCCGAAGTAAGGTCCTTGGAGGCTTGGGAGGGGGATCTCCACCAGGAATGACACTGAGTGGTCTTGATGGGGAGGAATCTGCCGGGATCTTGACATCTACTGTCACAGTTTCAAATTTTTTACTTGCTTGACCAGTAGCAGCAGGCTTCAGATCAACACTGATACTGATAGAGGTTTTAACAGTATCTGATTCTGTCACATCTTTTAAAGATACTGCGGATTTTGCCCCTCTCTCAGTCTTTTGTGGAGACCGAGGTCTCCTGGTTTTTGGAGATGATTTTTTATCAGGTGAATCTTTCTTTACAATACCAGTTATTGAAACTTTATCTCCATGAGGTTTTGTAATACTGGTGGTCAAAACACTATCACCCACAGGTTTTGTAATACTAGCGGTTGGAACTTTATCTTTGCTGGGGGCCATCTTCGATGGACTACCAGTAGGTAGGGCATTGGCTGTATTTTCTGGAGATTTAAATTTGGAAGTACCTGGCGATGGGTCTCTTTTTGTCTGATCGGGCGATTTCAATTTTGAAATACCCGGTGACACATCTCTTTTTGGCTTAGACAGTACAGGAGACTCTTGTTTATCATTAGGTTTTGTTTCACCCAGCGGTGTGGTTAGTTTGTTCACATTGCCAGTAGAGGACCCTGGTGACCGATCCTGACGAGCAGGAGATTTACCCCGCATGTTTAGCGTAGATGGCGTTGCAGTGTCATTCGTTCGTATTGTGAATTTCCCTGGTGTGTTTTTGTCTGCAGCAGGTGTGGTGCTGGCACCTTCACCAAGACCACGAATTCCTGCCAAAGATTTTAATAAACCGGCCTTTGCAGCTTCTTTTTCTTGGTTAGTGTTTCCTAATTGAATGTTGGTTGAACTAGTAGAAGACGCGAGTGTTGTTCCAGGGGTGTCCTTCCTCACATCCAAAATGTTATCTTTCACATCAGTTTTAGGTCTAGTTTTAGGTGATGACGAACGAGTACTATCTGCCACAGATCTGAGACCAGCCTTGGGGTCGGACTGGGCCCAGGCTGGCTTCGAAGTAGCACCACTATCCCCAGTATTATCAGTCTTTTTACCCCATTGCTTATCTGTCCTAGGCGTTGAGCTTGGACTTTGCTTCTTCCCGAACTGAACATTAAACTCAGACTCTGCTTTTCCCGAGCTATCAGGGGAATTGTCTTTCATAGCACCATTAGAGATAGCTCCAGTTTTTCCAGTCGACTTGGTCTCTCTCTTTTCAGGACTTTTCTTTTCAGGCACAGCTGATTTATCGACCCATCTCATCCAGGCTGGTTCACTAGAATCATTCTCATTCGTGTCCATAGGAGACTCTGTTCTCGCACCCTGCTGCTGTTTTGAAACAGGCCTGTTATTATTAGTCCCCTTAGATTTTGTTTCACCACTTTTATCTTGGAGAGAATCCGGTATCTTTGGCCGCGATGCCACCCTTTGAGGAGAGTCCAATTTCTCATCAGGAACATTTTGTCGTTGTCGAAATGGTGATGATTGATTTGTATTCTGGGGACTCAGACCTGGCCCGAATGATTTTGTTGGTGAAGTTGGACTAAGTGGCCTTGACGTGAAATTTTCACGCCCTTTTTCACTTTGCCGATAACACTGTCTGTGGTACAGTTTTCCCTCCAATATGTGGCGCTCGAGTAGGTAGACCTTTTTCTTACATTCTGTACATGTATCACCCAATGTTCCACGTTTTGAAGTTGATGGTAATCCATTGCTCTTCTCTGGTGTCTGGAAAGGAATGTTGAAGTATTTCATCGAAGCGATTCAGTTAGCATCAGATTTAACAGTATCATAAACTGACAAATTTTCATGGACTTTGCGAAGTATCTTGTACAGCGCTTAAGGAGTAAAGACAGTCAGGGTATAGACCAGTCAACATACAATACAACATAAAGGAGAAGAAATTAGACAAATTATACCAACCACCACCACTGGCACCACCCAAATGCGCATTTTTAAGGCAGCACTGTATTCCAAAGCGATCTCTAAAGTTTTTGAAATTAATTTTGTCCCCAGCTTTAATACTTATACCACCCAATGTTGACCATGCAATTAGATGAACACTTTCGGAAACAGATTTTCAAATTCAGAGGATGACTGATAAACTTGGAAAACAAATTCTAGTCAAATATAGATCAAATTCTGATTGAGACGCACTTCATGGGTTACCAAGAAACAAATTATCCATTGTTATCAATAAAATACTACGTAGCTCAGCTGGAATTTCATAGCCATAACTAGTTAGGATCACATGGCACTAACTATGACAAAAGGATGACATGATAATAACCAATTAGCAAATAATTGGAGCATCATACACAGTGCAACCCACATAAAAACCCCAGTGACATCAATAGAACGTCACATCACATTTGTCTGATTTGATTGTCCTATTTGGTATCAAGCAAGTTTTCATTAATAGGAATGACCTATAAATTTTCAAAGGCACAAAGCTACATAGGCTCTTTGTACAATTAACTGTCGGGTGGTATCATGGGGGAAGCTGGAAGTGCATCTGATGCACTGCAATGCTTCTGTGATGACCTGTTCAAGCATTTTTTAGCTTGAGGTATGAAATCTGGTGATTTTGAGTCAGGTTAGATGTATCAGACATGTTTTAGACCAGGATTTGATTTATCACCAATTTCCTGCACTTAAAATAGGGGTGTAAGTTTACATGATGTGATTAAGTAAAGCGGCAGCCTTTTTTTGTCATCTTTGACCACAGTCGGGATGACTGACTATAAAACTTACTTAGATGTTGAGAGACAGGTGGATGTAGTAATCAAGAAGATGTGATAACAAACAGTGACTGAACAGGGCCTAGTTGCTCAGTCGATGTAAGAGACTAATATTAGCCCAACTAAGCATAATCATATTCAGTAAATTTCATTTACAGAAGTAGTATTCCAAACATAACTGCTAACACAGACTGAGCAGCCAGGCCCAGAAAATTACTTGTACAAACACAGTTCTGCAAACAAACTCATTTCAAGATCCGACCACAAAATTGCAGTGTCTTTTTAAATTGCTCAATTCTGTGCCCTGTGGAAGAAAGATTGGGATTACTCATACTGTGTGGCAAGTCACAATCACTCCAGTGCGCTTCACATCAAATTTTCCCCAGTGCTACTACAATGGCATTTCGCATTAACACGGTGGATGCAGGAATGTTTTGTTGTGTGTTAGTTCAATTAACACCAACCTGTGATAGGTATATCGAAAATGATGAGAATAGGGCAATATTTTCACTGATGGCTTTACCGATGCCATCAAGTACTTTTCTTCCATGACATGGGCGAGGGTCCCGCAGTAATCTGTGCACTCCGATGCATTGCAAAGTCCTTCAGAAAGAATCTGCACTAAATATTTGAAAGAATTATATCCTTAGCCATGATGATAAAAATACCCCAATCAAATATAAAAGAATTAAAAATTAGCATGAAAATAGATGTAAAAATTAAAAGCTTTTGATGAAGATTGTTTTGAATAAATGGAATGGTGTTTTGAATGAAGATATAACGTGCTCGGGAAGTTCACATAATGTGTGTTTCATCTCACCAAAAGTAACATTATCAGGAAAAGTGATTGAAAAGCCGAGTTTCCTTAGATGTATTTTTAAAAGAGTGTGCTGGTGTTGTACTGTGTGCTTGCTAGAGGGTTTTTTAAAGAAGCTGAAAAAAATTTTCAAAGAAAGATTTCAGGAATTGAATTGGCCAATCATGTCTGTGAATATTCAGTGTTTTGCAATTTGTCATACTCATAGAATACCCAATGGACAAGACAACATATTTTTGCCGGGAATCAACTCATCTTCATGTTCTATCAATTGAAACACTTTTAAAGGTTGCAGTCCTCGTACAACTGCAAAGGACTCTTAGCCATGATCACATAAGAAGCTATAAGACGTGCTGTAGATGTTTAGTGTAGCAAAATGCCATAGCAGTCACCGGGGAAAACTTGCCGTGATGTTACTCACCACCGTTCATCATCATCATCATCATCATCATCATCATCATTACGAAGGTTACTAAGTTAAAAGTAATTATGTCACACAGATTGTTAAATGGAGGTTAGTAGGACAAATTAAAGCATGGCAACAGGGTTGATGGAATCATTTAGGAATCGTCCCGTCAATATTATCATCGTTAGAAGAGCAATTAGTAGGTTACTGTTATGAAAAAGGCGTCTTTGAAACACTGATTCTGGGAAATGAAAGTGTGGAAAGTTTGAGAACAACCACTTCTAATGCTGAATGAAGACCAAAAATGGTGAGGCTGCCACTGACCTCGTAGGTTGTTACCTGACAGGTGGTGTGGGAGACACATTAAGTTCATATAACACAATACACCAGTTACATGCCACAATAGTATGCCATGTTGATAGGCCTCACTGTGGAATCACTCTATGGTCCATTTTTCAAGTTCCCACTTGAGCTGCCCTGTTACGAGTTCTCGGAATATCAAACAATTTCCCCACTCCGTGTTGTTTTATGCCAAGCTTCCCAAAACATTGTATGCAACAAAATCACAACAAACTAAACCTCTATCTCGTCCAGTCCTGAATCGTATGCTGTTCCACATCAATTTAGCCAAAGCAATTCAACAGTCAATGGCCCCCTGGTCTCACCCGCTAACAGGTCGCTGAAACTTACTTGTGTTTGAGGTGCCTTGGATATTCGTTTACTTTCAGGTGCAGATGTGGGCGAGGTCGCTCCGGGTCGTTTGACAGCCTTCTGTACACCAGGTCCGCCCTCTGTCGAACGATGAAAGCGAGACTTGTTATGGCCATAGAATATAAGAGAACTGACAGTTTGATTTGTATACATAATGATATCCAATATAGTTATTTTGCCTTTTTGTACAAATATCACAATTTCTGCCTGAATGTCATTTGTACCAGTACTTCTGACTTGAAAGGTCCTCCTTCCTTCAGAGCAAATACCGAAGTAGCTTCACTTGTTTCTAGTTAGCTGCCGTCTTTAGATATATAATCATAATGAATGTATTCACTGGAATATGTAGTGTATTAATTAAGGTTCTATGCACTGATCATATCACTGACTTTATGAGCAGGTCAACTGATCTCCCCTATAATTCTACATTTTAGATTGATTAGATATTGATGATCATAAAATCAAATTGGATCAAGAAATCAAATCAATAGATGGTGAATGTCATACATGATATGGCCATGCATTCATACCTGGATTTTTATCCCTTAGATGATTATAGTACTGTGATACATAAGTCACAATACAGAGTTTATCTGGCACCCTCATAGCAACCATATCCTCTGCATCCAGAAGGGCTGGAATACCGAGTTCTTGCTCAGCAAGCCGGAATGCCTGAAAAAAAGAGCGATGACGGTTGAATGGGTATATATAAGAAACGAAAATGAAACTGTTGTTGGAGCTGCAGCTAAATGCAAGAAATGTTTTAAACTTCTATCGATGAACTTTATTGTTATGATAACCATTTACTGGTAGACAGTAGACAATTCATGACCAGCTTGGATCAGAGGACTGGCTATTTTTTCCTCATCTAGTTTTACTTTTCAAATGGTTTTAAGATGACTTCCACAGCCATTGATATTTCCCAGTTTACAGTAACCCAACAGACAAGGAAGCAATTCACTGAAAAGTGGGTCAGCACTATTACAGATATAAACAGATGGAATATGACCTGTCTGACTCAAAATGTCAATCAAAACAAAGCACATCTTCATTTCACATAATTATTGACAAATTAGGTCAATTTCATAATTACCATGATATTATCACAGTCTATTCGGAATATTCAGGCCTACTGTACACTTGGCTGGGACCTGACCCTGTTGCTTCTTGAATGAGTTAAACTCTTCATCACCCACAGTATATGAATCATAATACACAGTTACTTTACAAGTACAGCAACAGTGTAAAAGAAAAGAACATTCACCCAAATGAACCACTCAAATTATCATAAGTTTGTGTTGAAACAAAAGTGATCAGCCTGCGATGGGTGTTCACGAGTTTTATAACCATTCCCTAGCGAGTGGACCAGTCAGTGAGTCATGCCAGTACCACACCAGTCATAAAGCCATTCACAATTCATGTGTCAAGTTTAAGTTTAAAACAGGTAATGGCAGGTAACGAACTTCCCCCAAAATGATTCACTTCGGCAGTCCTGACAAGAGGAAATATCTTGTCAAACATGCACAGTGTGGTCAATTAACGCTAGCACCTCTAAATCAATAAGGATTACTAGAGCTTCACACAGGCTATGGCAGTCTCAGTAGGTTACATGTGTAAGCTCCCACAAATATTGATCAACTACTTACAATGCTAATCTCACACACAGCAACATTTTTATGAATTATTAATTTGTAACAACTTGGACTGTGGTTTGCACGCAAAATATGATTTCAAAATCTATGAGTCTCCCGCTTACACTGTATGACACTGACATAATGCCAATCTGACTGAAATATGTGATTATCGGCAGCACTTCTAGTGTTCTAATTTGTCCATTAAATCATGATACCAAGTAATCTATACCATTAGTCATGATTTTAATGGCTAATCTGATAGTGATAGCTCATACCACAATTTTGCATGAACAAGAAATGTAGTTAACTTTGGTATCTTGTAAGTCGTGGACCATGTATTTGTAGAAATTGCTTATTATTTCTGTTCCATTGATTTTTCTCACTTACCAAAGCATTATTCTCGAGAACATTTTCTTTGGAGAGGGAATTGAAGTCTCTGCAACAAACATGACCAATCAGAAATAAAAACAATACTGCAAGTAAAAGCTACACAGGTTAATCAGCCATGTCAGCAACACTCCTCACTTTTGAGTACCAAGTAATGCCATAAAAACATACAAATCCACCTTTAATTTAAAAATTGTCAAAAAAGGTATGGGATTGTAATCTATATACATTGTATCTCAGGACGAGGTACATGTTTGTAAAGCCAACAAAAAAAATGACAATAAAGGAATACTTCAAAGGATGTCATATGATTCAGTCAATGCCTTTTTATAGTGAAATTGAGGGTACACATGTATTGTAAGTGTCACAACGTTCTTTTTGGCTGAGTGGACAAGTGCTTTTATACATAACCAAAAGACAAGCATGTAGATCAAGACCTACGTCCACACATACATTTACACCATGCAGCTTGCAAAATAAATGACCTTCCTGATTCTAAAATCACCGATTCACAATACTCTTCTAAATTATGTAGATGCCATCGGCATACATACTGGTTTGCATTTTGACGAAGTTTAAAAATGGCATGCAGGAAAACATTAGGGCATGGTCACTAGATAGTGAGCCGAACAGAATAGTTTCCTGTTATGCCAACATCACACCCTCTGGTCAATCAACCTCCAAAATGTCTAATAATAGAACCCATTAGAATTGCTCAACTGAATGATAATAACCCCAGGGTTAATTCGAATTCAAGTGTTGCAAAATGAATTCCCATGTGCATGTCTCACCCAACCAACATGTTTAAACAGAGAGAAGGTATTGATTTAGACTAGAGTGATATTATCCATATCTTTTGCCCAAAATTTCTAAAACACCTCATGAGACAAAAATATAAAATATTCAATTGCAATCAAACATTGACGTCTCGACTTCTAACGTCTCTTCCATGATTTTATACTTACATCAGATCTGGTCTGAACTTGTGAATGATGGCACAGAATGCCAGTCCATCTTTCCAAGCTGATGTGAAGTTAGTCACCTCTACTCCTGGGTACCCCTCAGTGTGTTTCTTACACCACTGGAGTAGCCCCTTCATCTTCAACGCTCCAGAAGCCATGCTGGATCAAAGGCCTTCTCAAGTCAATGCTGTAAGTATTAATAGGATCACAACACTATCACGTAATCATACTTCCTAAGAAGAAGAATGAAATTCCCATTTGAAGCAAGTTCTCCTTTTCACATGAAGTGTTAATCAAACCCAAGGGAGTTCAATCCATTAAATTTCAACATCTGATCGTACGGAATGTAATCAGAGTCAAAACCTGGTTGGAAAATGTTTCACATTGCCATTGGTAATATGAATATTAAGACAAGATTTTCAGCCAGGAAGAGTTCCAGCTCTTGTTTGAGCACATGATGATGACAATTTATACATACAGTCCTTGAAACATGGGATATAGGATGCGACTTCCCCAAGTTGTGCAATTATGACCCGCATGATCCATTCTAAATAATGAATCAAGTTTATATTGAACCACTCATTCAAATTTAATTACTGCAATTTAGCTCAAATTGCATTGAGTTGTTGAATAGTTTGAGTAGGTTCTTCAACATCTGTCACAGCAGAATTTAAATGGCAGCTACATACACATCAATATCGATCTCCCTCTTGGAGTCTAGCAGTAACCTATCATAACATGGAATCTAAAGTTTAGGTATAAAGCTTAGGTTTTTTTGGCTAAGAGTGACTTCTAGTACTATTATAAGCATCTTTGATACGTCTGATAATGCATCATGACATCTTCCCAGACCCAGACACATTATCCTCTAGTCTACATTATGAATTTTGCCTTTCAAGTTCAACTGAATCTGAATTAATTCTTTCTTAGAAGATCATCAATCGGCCTTTTCGAAGAAGTTTGTTATAGCATTGACCAGTCATGCGTTTCACCTGGAACAAAGGGTCTCAGCTAGGCTTTCTGACGTCTTCTGAGTGTGCGCATTTGATTTGTTATGGCTCTGGTTCGTCTTCTCTGAGGCCTATCAATATCATGGCGAGATATGGGATGACGGTGACACATGTCTTCCTTGCTGGTATCCTTGCTGCGCATATTATCCTCAGTTTTTGCAGACGTCAAGATACTTGAATTACTTGTACTAGTACTTGTAAATCCTAGATTAATGTGTACAAATTGTACGATTGGCGATTTCGAAGAAGTTTGTATGGTGCAGACCGTTTCACCTCGACTCGAGAAAAGGATCGCTGATTCGTCTTCTTCGAAAAGGCCTATACATCCAGGTGTGTTATGTACTGTATGTCATGTGGACATGTGCACTACACACTGTTACACAGTCAGTGTCACGAGTGACTGAGTGTGTGCATGTATGTACAGTCAACAGTACAGTAGTAGTAATCTGGTATGCATACCACCTGTCACATACATTTTTCAATGAGAAACACAATAATGGTAATTAAGAGGTTGTGATTTTGTGTTAGATATACCTACCACTAAAGTCATCACGCGCTGCTTTTTAGATTTTTACATTTTGATAGCGTAAGAGTCGATGTTTTTGGCACATAATTAACAGCCAGGAATGTTGTTGGAACCCACCATCGCTAGTGACGGCGAATTGTTCCATCCTCGATGTACACATTGAGGGATGTCGGAGTTCTTCTAGTTTTAAAATAACAGGTGACGCCACCATTAGTTCATGAGTTCCCGCGGGAAATACGATTGCGCACGTGTAGAATTGGTTGACCAACACTTTTTGGTTAATTAGGCCTACTAGTAGTTTTTTTCTCCTGTAGGATTTGTGAAGGGGTCCTGGGGCGTTCCCAGCCTTGGGCTTCTGTTAGCATACTGGTGATAAACCATTCAATGGGAAGCTCAGCTAATCAGGTGAATGTGATCATCTGAGGAATCGGTTATGGATTCATACTGGTGATAAACAATGTAAATTCAAGTGACTGTGGTGACGATGGAGTAATAGCTAGTGTGTTGCCATGGCTCTCGTGACATGGCCGAACCATGCGCTATAATAAGTCCATAATGAGATCACGGTGACATGGGTGACCCGTTATAAATGTTTCGCCAGCTTCGCTATTTTGCCGCTACGCGGCGCGTTTGGTCCTTGCGTCAAGCATGCTCTTATGCACGAGTTAAACCTACTGTAAAGCCAGCCGGGTGCTGTTCTGTCGAATGTTCATTAACCTTCTTGGAAGCTGCTTGAGATGTGAACAAATTTGTTATGAATTGAATATGATTTTTATTACATACAAGATCACCTTGGTTAATAATCAGTTTATATAAAAGGGTACATAGCCTACAGAACCTGAACAGTTCTGGAGGTATGCCATGTGGTTGTGGCATATCAATTATCACATGACATCATCACATGAACATTCCATATCTTTGGCCTGGGCTTTGGGTGGTAACAATTATACCTACCCGATCTTCTGTGGCTGGGGAAATTGAGGGTTGTAATAAGGAGTGCATTTCACCACCTTTTTAATTCTTTTGGTTTGAGAAATGATCAGACGGAGACCTGCCGTTACTGGAAATCTATTCCCACTTTGGCTCAGTCATGGATTGAGCACCTTTGTCAGAGAGCAGAGTACCATGGAGTAGACTCTTGCAGCAGCCTGATTTTGTTATCCTGTTTATCTTCCTATCTGAGCTGTCACTGTTTTACCAAATAAATACAGGGAAACTGTGGTGTCATGGATGGTGGAGGCAGAGGGAGGCGGTGACTGAGGCCATGGTCCAGTGATGAGAGAACTATTTTTGTGACTTCTCCATCTGGTCAGCTGGGCTATCTGTAGTAGTGCCATTGTGTCATTTCCAACTTCCATTGGGATGCAAGACATACGGTAGGAACAAGCGGGATTTTTATTTGACCTATTTTAAGGTCAAAATCTGATAAGCACAACAGCGGCTCCGGTGGAAAGTTTTGATCAGTGATGGTGTCCCAACAGGCAAGTCAATTAGAAAAAATTGGTTTTTCTTTCAAAAAAACTTTATTGTCGTACATTACAAGGAAAACACATGACGATTTGGAATGTAGTGTAGGAGGAAACCCGCATACCGGGAGAAAACCTACGCAATCAGAGGGAGTCGCCATCTCCATCACACAGGTGACAGGTGCTTATGTTTGAAATGACTTAATACATTGTACATTATAGTTTATACAATGATCATAGTACATTATTTGTTTGCTGCACCACTCCGAAAGCCCAATGCAAGAAGAGGACCAGGAGATAGGATGTAACACTATCCCTTTAAGACGTGGTCAACTTCTTTACAAGTTGTCACAAAGAAACACTGATAAGTGTCCTTGCAACACAATGCTAAATTGAGATCAAACACAATAGACTCAACTACTCCACCACAATGGTTTGAGTACTAAACCTCTTCATACATTCATCATGTTTATAACACATGAATAGCTACTGTATCAAAACCTATTGTTCATGCCTTCAGGTGAGTCATGTGAGCTTACAATAGGTTATGTCACTGCTGTTGATTTGCAGGACCCAATTTGAATAACAAAGGAACCACATTTGTCATGGCCACTTGACAGAGCTGGTTGCCACTTAGCATGACAAAAGGAGCAGTTATGACATGTCATTTGCATGACAAAAGAGGTGACCTTGACAGGGCAAAGATTAAAAGTTGCCTTTGCCATACTTTTGCCAAGTCATGGAGTCTAGATCTCATTTAGACATTTTACAAAATATTTACATACAGGATTTACAAATACATGTACATTCATACAGGACAAAAACTTTAAAACGTCGAAAAGTTGACGTTTTTAAATTACACTTTTCTCAATCAATTCAGTATCAAGTCCAAAATTGTCATCAAGGAACCATTGTCCTCACCTATTGCCCAAGGAGATGTACCCATGGACAACATCATCATCATCAACAATTTGGGGTCCCTGGTAAGCCGTAACAAAACATGCATGCATGCCACCATTGTCGAATGACACGCTTTGACAACGGCTCACTGTGTGACCACTAGGGAAGGATCAGTCTTTAATTTTCGATAAAACAGTGAGAGTTTATCTAACTGTCTTAGTTCAATTGGAAAGAAGTTTTGGTATTTCAAAAAGGAGGAAATTCAAATTCACCATATCACTGTTGGTCAATTGTCTCGAGCATAGGTACATGTATTGAGCAACTGAGCCAGCCAGTGTGATGTAAGGTCCAGGGCATCGGAGCCCTGGGCCACGTCAGTTGATTATGTGATACTGATGAGATTGAGAAACGGTATGAAAGGCCTGCAGTTCCATCAGACACATGTGTTCTTGTTTCGTGGGGTCAGCGAAACAACAACACATGGACCCCATGTCTAAAGTGATGGATATACCACTAATCAAGTTAATATCTGATGAATTCGGTGATTTTTAAGCAGAAAAATAACTTTTGCCTGAAAAGAATTTCAGGGTCCTCATATGCCCAAGGCCGCTGTTGGTTCCTATGGTAGCCACAAACAACCCATCCCCCCAAATTTTTGTTCTTTCTTATCTTAAGCACAAAATTCTGCTTGAAAATTATTTTGTTTGGGTTAGCCAGAAACAACCTAACCCCCCATAATTTCAATTCCTTCTTGAGAAGTGTAAGATTTTGAACCATGGTACAAGTCATGGTCATAACCAAACATAGATTAAAGTAATCTACGCTTGTCATAAGCAAGGTAAACATTTGCCTTCTCACCATAAGAAAAATTTGAATTTTCATTAAATCACCTTTCATTCAGATATTTTGATAAAACGATAAAGCCTACGGTGACAAAATACAATCTAACCGTCGTACTGCTACTTGACGGCGATGGGAGCATGGTTGGGATGTGCTGGATCAACAACATCCTTCTCCCTTCTGTGGGATGGCTCATCATGCTGAAAAGAAAAAGACAACATGAAACTAAGGTTGTTCATGTAGGTGCACATGCTGAAGTTGATAATTCAATGTCAAGGGGCCATTGTGCTGACCATATTGTTGTCTTGTACTTAGTACAGTAGACAATTCATGCTGGTTAACAGAACTTTTCGAAAAACATCTTCTCTATTAAACCTTCATTCAGGACTATCACTCTGAGTGCTGCTTTGGATTAGCAAGCGACACAAATCTGTGTTCCTCCTTGACATGCCTGATTTCATTACAATGACTGATTCTATATAATCAGCAGTTTCAGAGGGAGGTAAAGGACTGTAGAATTTGAGAAGTTTTGTCAAAAGGGCACTTCGTTTAAGGAACATTTTCCAAGTCATTTTTGGGATTTCTGAATTGATACCGAACTGGAGGTTTTAGGAATTGTCTCGCCAAAGGATGGAGCTAAAATGCAGACCAAAATCAAGGTGAAGCTGTTGTTTAGCTCCACCCTTGCGGTTTTGGTTAGTCAATCACTACCGACGTTGCACCAACCCAAGCAGCCTAACCATAACCACTGCATTAAAAATGAGGCTTTGGTGGCACATGGTGCATTTACACTCTAATGTGCGGTTCATTCTAAATCCAGGTGTTTTAGAATACTAGTTACAACGCGATTTTCATCAGAATTGCACAGATGATAGGTTCCACTTTACTCCAGAAAATTATAATGCCCTAACCCATGTGACCATAAAATTCATCAAGATTACATGATAGAATTTTGTTAGTTCAAGAAAAGTTTAACTGCATGGAGTTTGATTGATGTTCATTTGAATAAACCACATGTCACTATTCTGAATGAAGTCTTGCAACCAGTTATGATGAATTCCTTGCGAAGATATAATGGAACCATTTCAGGGTGGTTAGACTGACTCCTCAACACAATTACATTCTATGTATGTATTCTATATATCTAGGCATGACAGCCCGGACAATGTCTATGTCCCCTCCGCTCTTTTGAAACTCAGGGGGGGGGAGGAAGACAACGGGAGAGAGAGAAATTCGACGAGTGGACAAGGCAGGGAAACACCTAGACCACGTGCTGAGCTGCGACAATTGGACCGAGAGACAGCATACCGTCTGTTAACGCGGAACAATTGCGCATATAATACTGGGAGAAAGTGGAGTGGGAGCTGCATCTAAAACCTTGTTAAGCGCCACTCCCTTATACTCGGCCCAAGAAGAGATGGCACAAATCTCGTGGGCCAGACAGCAAAGCTCTGGAGAAACGAGAGTCATGGAATACGCCAGCTGGATGGTGGCCACTAACCACCTAGCAACTGTAGCAGCAGCTATCTCCCTAGTAAACCCCTCTCGATAAGACACAAAGAGGCGCTTCCTGCCGAGGCGAACAGCAGGCTCCTTGGTCTTATCAACATAGAACTTCAAGGCCCCAACTTGGCAGAGAGTTCTGTCCGGGAGGTCCCTAGAAACCGTAGCGGACAAGGAGGGGATGAAAACCGGGTGCCTGAAGGTGTGCCGCACCTGGCTCTTTGCAAGAAAACCTGGGTCAAATTCTAGGACCGCGCCCCTCTCATTAAAAGCCAATTTATCAAAGGCTAAGGCATGGAGCTCGGACTGTCTCTGCACCGTGACCAAAGCCACGAAAAAGACGGTCTTAAAGGTCAGATGTTTAAAATATGCCTGGTGCATAGGCTCAAACAGGAACTTCATGAGAGTCCTTAGCACCACCGAGAGATCACATTTGGGGGAAGGCTGAATGGAACTGGGACGTTCCAGAGACATATTGCGAAGCAACGACGAGGCAGCGTCATCCCAAGACGGTTGCCAGGAATCGGTAAACTTTAAAGTGACCGAAATGGCAGAGCGATAGCCCTTCACCCCCTGAACCGAAAACTTCCGGACTGAGAATAAGAAATTCAAGAAGTCGAGGAAGTGCTCCCTACATCAGTCTCGAAAGACATCCCACTTGCTGTCGTATGAAGCTAGGGTAGACTGTCTCTGAGGCTGAGCGACTTTATGGATAACGTCTTCCGAAAAGCCTCTCTCTCGGAGGAAGCCTGTAGAAAGAAGGGTCTTAATGATAGACCCGGCCAATTGGGTGATACAACAGATGGTCCCACCCCGGCAGACAGCGGTGTGGTGCAAATCCACCGCTGACCACTGCCCTTGGCGGTCAGGTCCCCTTCGTTCAGATGGGCTCCCCAGGGAGGCGTACGTGAACAGGGACATCTGAGGGGGTAGAGGACTGAGCTGCATTCCCGGAGGAGCTCAGTCTCGGACCATGCTTAACCCCTCATTTAGCAGGTCCCGGCGCTTAAGCACCACGTTAGCAGCCTGCTTCGCGATCAGATCACTGGCGTGCTGCAGAGACTGTTGGAGGGACAGGGCAAGAGTGCCCTGGTCCTCTGATGCGTCAGCTGCCAACAACAGGGCACAGGGCACAGAGGGACAGGTCGACGTACGACAAAGCCGCCCGAGCCTCTTTGGCCAGGGCCTCATCGTTCTTAGCGCCCTGGACGGACGGAGATGCAAGGACTTTGGGGAGCACCAAACCAGTGAGTTGAATGTCGTCCTTAACAGGAGATAAAAACACCGACTCAATAGTAATCAGATCAATACGCGAGGCTCGGGGGGAAGAGGTGGTGAAACGCTTCCCTGCCTGCATCCAGGTGCCCTGTCCGTTCGTCGGTAAGGTCGAGGCCAAGGCACGCTGGTGACCCCCGCAGGACAGCGCTGTGTCCCTGAGAGCCGAATCCAACCAGGTGGAGGCTCGAATCAGGGCCTGGGACGGGGGCAATCTTGGAATGCCCGGTCCGGGACCGCGTCCGGTTCCTGCTCGGTGGAATCCCCAAAAAGATCGAAGGGAACCCGACCGAGCGCGGGGTTTACCGACTGGAGAGGGCAAGTCTCCAGTGGCACATACTGCCGAACTGGAGCGTGAAGATTGCGCATGCACGCCACCATAGTGCGGTCCTCGCTCCCCAAGGGGAAATCGGCCTGAGAGGCCGGGCCGGAAAGGGAATGTGAGTCTAAGAAGTCACACTCCATAGGCTGATGACCTAGGTCAAAAGCCACCGGCCGCTCGACCTGGCACTGAGGAAAAAGTACTGAGTAATGGCGGCTTTTACGAGGCAGAGGCTGTATTGGGGCGCCGCCTAGGTGTAGCTATGTGAACTAGCCAATCATTTTCTATCATAGATTAATTTTTCCTCGGGTGTGTCCGATAAGAGTACACATGCAAAAGTCTGACCTGGGTAGAGAATAAACAACATAAAATGTCGAAACTATTCATGCTGTATCAGGGATATATAGTGCTGAATCTAACCTGACCCAGGGCTCTTACTTTTGCATAGTAGTCACCTGAAGATGGCCAATTTAACCACCCTCCTCCTGCCTATAGACCATATACCTTATTTCATTACTATGTAGGACTTTTTCCATGTGGACATCTAAAAATGCTACAGCGGCTTAGGCTTCAGCATTACTCTAGTTTTGTTAATCTAAGACCATGTCCTAATAATCAGAATTTTTATGCACATGGTTGTTCGACACCATGAAACTTGTTCAACTTGGATAATAGATGGCTAACTGAACTGAGTTGGCCATTGGCCATTACATCACTGTTCCAACTTGGCCTTTGGTTTTGATTTAGTAATAATATTATTGACCAAATCATCGAATTGAGACCCTTTGCCTGTTTGATATACAAAAACTGAATTCGGAGATCACGCCTCCTTATTGCTGCCACAATGGCGTTTTTATGAGAAAAGGCAGACCTCAGTACTACATAATGGGCAATGCGCTGAGAGAAAGAAAAAATTGGTACTGTTGAATGTACTGTGAACACAGTGAGGCTGTTCCTTTGCCCTCCCAGTCCCATTTGTGTGGAACAGTTAGTTGTCATGTTTTCAAAGCATTTTTCCTTGTAAAAACCATATTTCTGAACGATGCAATCATATGGAAGAGCAAGCTTACATGTGTAAAGTGTGTAACAGATTAGTTATGAACATTCCTTATTGTCTAGTTCTTTTTGCAACATTTGATGGTTTTACTAATCAAGATTGGTCCAAACTATCATTGTGAGTTTGATGAAAATCGCACTGTAATTGGTGTCGCAAAGACAACGTTGGAAAATTGTTCCTCAACAGAGAGCCCACAATCTCTAAATCAGGCCAATGGCTACACCTGATCAAGGACATTTGAAAAATTTAAATTGATTTGTTTATATTACCGTGTGATGGCATCCTTCCGAAGGTATGAGATAGGCTGTCATCGTGGTGGCTGCAGGATATCATATCAGGGCTCTTGTCCATAGTCCTGAGTCCAGAGAGTCCCTTTGGAGTTAGATTGTCATTCTAGTCCATTAGAAGATTGTCATTATAGTCAGTTAGCATGACGGACATTTAAGTGTCCAATCCATCCACAAAGCAAACACGTTCCCTTCCTGATCTTAGCGAAGGTTCTCCTTGAATTGGTCTGTCAAGGCATCGTTTGCTGAACTGTGGCTCGTTACTCCTGCACATGGATATCCCTCAGCACATCGTTTGATCCACTGAATCCACTAGACTCTCAGTCGTCTGCCTATATTTGTGAGCGACTGGAAAACAAAATTTAAGGTTACTCCATTGTTCTACCATAATTAATGCACTTGTGCCATAGGGCCTTTCATTCAGTTTCATCAAATTTCCCAAAGTAGTTTATGATAGAATCACAACCCTTAAGTAATACACCGTTCGTTAACAGCGAGAAGTTTGTAATTGAATTTGTCAATCAAAACAAGGCGGCTGAAGTGTGTTTTTCAACAATCATCGCTAGTTTCTGGAAGGGGTTGGATGTTATTTGAGAAATGTGTTCTTGTATTAAAATTCTAAAAGCCTTAATACCGACGACCACAATGCTATACTTCTTGACACTTGATTTGCAATTCAATTCCAAACTGAGGTTACTTGTGCAGTTTGAAGATGAAATCCAACATTTTACGACTCTACCTTACTCTAGTAATGAAACGAAATCAGTCCATGCCGTGTTCACCCATATACTGTCTTGTCATCTGTTTATATTTACCATATATGCATTGGATTCCTTCGTCATCCAAAATCTTTGAGAGTCACATCTACCATAGCACGAATTGTAGATCTTGGTTAAGTGGTTGGATCTTCTCGACAGCCATCATCTCAATCTGCAGATAACAGGAAAAATACATTCAAGGATCTATATATCTCAAAATGCATAGATTGAAATCAAATGATTTTTTTCTTTTCATTTCGCTGAGATGGTTGTCACTTCAAGTGTCAGGTTTCGTTTTTATAAACTTTCTGGCTTCACCTTTTAGCTCACCTTTCAGGGGAGCTTACGCGAGTACGACACCAATTTTATTTGTCAAAGACAGAGTCTTCAGTTTTTGTCATAATAAGGGGGTAGAGGGTTCACCGAAAAGAAATTATTTCTTTTGGCTTCAGTCTATTTAGGATGATTCCTAAGTATAAATTGACATCAATTTCAATGACGCCCTTCAAGTTCTACTTCTTTTTTAATCATTTTTCTTTGATTGACTTCTATTCTTTGGTCGTCAATGTTCAGATCGAAATTTCAGCTTTAAAACCAACTTGGTTCTACGAAGAAAATTCTCAAGTCATGCAAGTTGGCTACCTCTATAAAAGTTAGAACGCTCGACGATTGTTTGGTTTTGACTGATAACATAACAATGACCACGATGTCACTGCAAGCATGTGACAATGTAAGTGAGGATTTTGAATAAAAGAGTAAAGTTACCAATGCTTGCATCCTCCTTTAAACCCTCCTTTTTATATCCATGCTTATGTCTGATATTGCTAATAACCATACATAAGATGTAACTCATGATTTGTCCAACTAATCAAGATGCCCATTTTGCTGTTACTTGAGCACTCTCGTTTAGGTGGTCTCACTCAGGGATAAAAGTTCATGACTTGGCCACCAGGTTGCGGAGACATGAAAAATGATTTTTTTTCCCCCCTCCTTAACGACTGATTGGAAAGTTTGTTTCATGAGGAGATATAATATCAACCAGGACTAAGTGATGCTCACCCTGTAGACTGCAATATCGTCTTTTGAATCCCTTATCCTTGTGTCCCTTGTCCTTGTGTCCCTTGTCCTTGTGGCACTTGTCCTTGTGGCCCTTGTACAATGTTGGCTCGGGCTGCCTAAAAAGAATCATATTTTTTGTTGAGGGGTTTATCTAATTTCTGCGAGTTTCTACTGCATGCTGCGTTCACACTGAATCTGATTGAAAACTGTTTTCCAGAGAGCACTCTCCGGAACACGAATTGGCTACACCACTTTCGAAATGGCTGCACCACACTTGCCTAATGCGCATGCAATTCGATTTGAAAAGTGCAATCCTTGCCGCGTATTGTAGTAACGTGCCTTTCACGGATGAATGTCCCTGCTCTTTCTTGTAATTAGAAGATAATCAAGACAGGAACAAGCTAGTGTGCATGCCCTCTGATTTGATACGTATTAACGCCCATACTACACATTTCACTTTTTTGGAGTAATTTTAACATCTTTGTAATGTTTCTTTTAATCCAGATGTAACTGAGGACTAAGTGATGCTTACCCTGTATGGCTCCAACATTGGCAGCAACATATCCTTGGGGTCCATCCAGTGTCTTCTCGGCTGACAAGCTGGAGGCCGGCTCTCCTTCTTCATCGCCGTCTTGTCGATTTAGGGGGTGTATATTATTAGCTTTGTGAGGCACAAGGAGGTCAAGGACACTGTTGTTATTCAAAGAGCCCAATGTCTTCGTCATATGTACTAAACTGGTTTAGCACAAGTCCCACACGGACACGCCTGACATTTCGTCCGACGAAATTCCGCAGGTTAACAACAGGCCTCTAACCCCAGTCATTCCATCCCCCTCGAGATCAGGTAGGGGATCGCTGGCCAGCTATTGCATACTATTGTTAACATTCGTACGACTTATCCCGCCAACACTCTAAAACAAGGGGACCAATTGAATGACTAGCGACACGCAACCGTCTATTGCCCCCATCAATCAACCACAATGACTCAAGGGGATCACGTTCCTTGAACCTAAGTCCATGTCATCACCGTCGAAACTTAGATGAGGACCGTGGAACAAAGAGGCAAGCATGCCTGGGACCCAGCCACCGCGCTTTGGACGTGAGTTAGACTCAGTCGCCAGTCACGATAACCAAATACACCAAGCGTATAGCTTGAATCGAACCCGATCTATCATCGTCATCGGTCACCTGGCCTTGCCTGGACAACTGAAAGCTGAATAGGTTAAAATAGATGATAAGCAGGAACGGAAAGAATAACAACTATAATAGCTACATTACTACGATAGCTAGATAACTACAATAACTACTCTAACAGCTAGAATAACAACAATAGCTACAAAAGGAGCAAGTCAGTGATCAGACACACTTCCAACTCTCACAACGGTCACCATAGTCTCCTCCCCCCCCCCTACATGACCTCCCGCACCCTTTTCCTATCCCGTCTCAAACACACACACACACACACACACAAATGCATCATATACTGTGGTTACGACTTTTGAACACTCACATGAATTGCTGATTGAGGCGTCAATGTCAATCTATATAACATGTTCAAAACTAAGTGTATATTGTAGCAGTGGCTTTATTTGTGCATTTTATAAAAAATATTCTTGGGATAAAAAATGGCAATCCTTGATCTCTCAGGAAAGTGCACATGAAAAGGTCCTCGCCATTTGGATAAAAGTTGTATGCGATTTGTGATATTTTTTTAAATTTCAGTATTAGTTCATATACCTCAGTGATAAGGCTTGGTCTATTTCAAGTGTTTGACTTGCTTATTGGTTTACTATATCTTTCACTGGTCATAAATACAATATTCAACGCTCAGTGTGTGGCTTCTATCAGTTTTCACCACCTGATATTGCTTTGAAACCGAAGCACTGAATGCAGGTAAATCTGCCATTGCATTAGCGTTGTCAGTTAATTCTTTACCTGGCTCAGGGCAGATTGCTGTAACTACGAGTGACACATTTGGGGACTGACTTTTCACTTGTGGCCTTCAATAGCATTGTTTTATTATTTTATTCTAATAACAGGAAAGAAAATTTGACAGTGGCAACTCAATCAACAATTTGGGCATGTTGTTATTTGATGCATACCCTTCATCTATCATCTTGCGGTTCATCCAAAAATCTTCGGTTGCAATTGCGGACAAGGTTTGTGGCATCTGTAATGATAAATTGGAATATATACATTTATTGCAGCATTTCCTGTGTGTTTAGTCATGAAATCACTGCCTAAATATGGTGTTGAAATACATCATTTTTAGTCATGAACTACTTTTCCTTCATGGATGGAATTGATTGACTTTATTCCTTTTATTTCATACAAAGTTTCCATTCTTACGACTAGTTATAACACGGATGCAATTTTGGGAATAAGGGAGTTGAGATTGGTGTTGGGGAAGGGTTAGGGTCGAGGTTGGTGCTGGGAAGGGAGGCAGGTTAGGGTCGGTGTTAGCTTTAGGATTAAGACACAAAAGTGAATATGACTGTCGTAAGAATAGCCAGTAGTTTGTATGTAAAATCCAATGGGACCACCAGAACAACAGCTTCGACCTTGAACTTGAATGAAAACAATGTGAGCTTAGTTCATTTCTCAAAACTTGTTATCAATCCAAAACTTAAGCAACCAATAAGATGGCATCACCGCTTCAAATATGGCCTCCTGATTTAGTGACGGGATTGTACTCCCCGTGTCTTTTGCACAAAAGCACACAATTCTCATATCTTTTGTCATTTGACAGTGGCTGCACCTCTCAACCAAGCGGAAAGTCAGAATTTAATACTATATTATACATACCTACATGTAACCCTTCACTTTGCAAGCCATGAGAATCTTTTTGTTGCAATTGCGGACAAGGTATGCCTCATCTGTAATGATAAATTGGCACAAATGCATAGTTTCAAATTGAGAGCATTTTTAGCTCAGGTAACCTACAGTAGAATAGCTATTCGAGTGTTGTCTGATAAGTAATAGTCCGTCGATCCAACTGTCCTAAGGGGCGTTATGTGAGTAACATTGTGTACAATGGACACTTTCGCTCATCAGCCAAATAAATAGGTCTCGTTTTCACACAAACCACTTTCAGCTATATTTCTCATTAATGCTGCGCATACTCCTTCACTATCATGTTGCCTTCAACTTCTGTGGGATGAGGGGTAAATGCTCACTTTGAGATGTTTTTTTTGATTGGAGAATTAAGAAGATGCATATTGAAGAATCAGGCATTCAAATTGTTACAAACCTGATTTGCAGCATGATTTGTAAGCTAAAAGGATCGATCCCTTAAAGCATATTAGAAATTAACTTTTCCAGCAAAAAGTCTTCTTGATAAATAGCACATATAATGTACTTGGGGGGGGGGGGGGGTTTCAACCAAATAGGAAACTAGTCATCAGATTAGAAATCTTTCTTTTAATAAATCGGTCCTTTCTACAAAAATTAAGGTAAATTCATAGATAGATGGACCCACGTTCTTCTGTGTTCATGAAAGTACATGTGGGTCTGAGGTCAAGACCTACAAGAAGACCACTACTTGGACATGACTCCATACTGCCAATTTCACACCCCATGTTCTTTTTGCCTGTGTTTAGGTCAGGTCTGCATGGCCTCCAAAACAGAATCTTGTCCAATTTATGGTGTTTGATAGTGTTCTGGTTTCAGAAGTTAAAATGGTTCTTGGAGGTAGATTCTCTCTTTACATATTGAAAAATACGAGGGGAAAATACAAAGACAAGTTGCCCTCTTCAAAAATCCATTGGGCCTACAAAAATAAAACATGAGTAACAACAAGATTCAGTTAGACAGAAGGTGATACCCACCTTGCAGAAGATTTGTGCTAAACACAAGTAATTTTGCTATTTCAGATGTTGAAATTAGTCAAAATTCGGGCAAAACCATGTGCACCTTGCTGCAATGATTGTTCAGCCTGCACTACACAGTCGAAGCCAAAGCAAGCATTAGAAGGCATAACATGTGACAGGTAGTGGTTTTATGTAACACTCCCACACATCCTTTCAAGGTTGGCAATGTCTTTTGTTGCTCCAAACAATCAAACAAAGGTGTCAGATGGCTAATCCAAGTTGGTAATGTGATTGACCATAAGGAACAAATAAGTGACCAGTTTGATTACGGTGGGACTGATTTGGAAATAGAATAGGGTGTTAATCAATAATGTTGCTAGTTTTAATGTTGAATATTTTTTCATATAAATTTTTGTTTTCCTAAAATAGTTTCTTTCAATAAAAACCGAAAGGAAAAATTGTGCAAACCTGAATGATGCCATTCATTCCCACTTTTCATTGCCAAACTTCTTTTTGAAGGAATTAATTCAGTCAAAAACTAGCAGTATACTTGATTAACACCCGATTGTAAGTCATGATGTGGTTGGTTTGATTAGTTTGTTTTCAACAAGATACAGCTTTTATTCCATTAAATATTCTTTTGGGGATTAATATCTTTGGATTAAAAAAATTCATGAACAATTTAGAATAGCAAATCCAAATAAAAATAGAATACCCCATGTTTGCAGACTTTTCACTTTATTTTCTTGATTGGGGGAAAAATTATGACTATGAGAAACTTATGAACCTTTATGGGGGGGGGGGGGGGCAATGCGAAATGATATCCGGTCAGGGATAAAATCAATTGTCTCTTAAAAAGGAGACAGAAATGAGCAACAATATTTGATTTATTTCAGTCAAATCTCAAATGATAGTCATCTCAGGGAAAAATTAATATTGGAGATAAACTAGAGTTCACATTGAATTGTTTAACTCTAGCATGAATCCATCATTCCTCTGCTTACTGAAATAATTTTTGCGTGATCACATTGAATGGTCCATCTCCAGCTTGAATTTATCAGATGACCACATTACCTTGAGTTCCCACTGAATGACTTATCACCAGTATTGATCCACATCCCTCAGCTAACCTCATTAACTTGAGTTCCCATTGAATGGTTTATCACCAGTATGAATCCACATCCCTCAGATGATCACATTTAGGCCTACTTGAGTTCCCATTGAATGGTCTATCACCAGTATGAATACACATCCCTCAGATCATCACATTTAGGCCTACATGAGTTCCCAATGATGGTTTATCACCAGTATGAATCCACATCCCTCAGGTGATCACATTTAGGCCTACTTGAGTTCCCATTGAATGGTTTATCACCAGTATGAATCCTTATCTCTCAGATGATCACATCAGCTTGAGTGAATGGTTTATCACCGAGTATGGCGGCTGCTCGCCCCCCCCCCCCCCCCCCGGGCCCAGCTAGCCCCCGGGCCCCAGATCCCCCTTCTTTAAAAGTAACAAAGCCTATGGCATGTATCCTTTAAAAAAAATGTGATCTAAAATCATCCAAAGACTCATCCTGACAACATCAGGCGTTTCACTCGATACATACTTACTGCGTCAGGAGAATTCGTGTTGTGGGCCTGTTTGCAAGAGGATGCATACATACAATGATACATGCATCCGGAGAGTGTGGACGAAGCACGAGGTGCATATTGCGAAACAATCTTGACACTAGAGGCGCTGATTTCGTTCTTTAATTTTAAATTTCGGCACTGGGGCGAGTTTGATTGCGAAAATGATTGGTTGACGAAACAATGGCCTGATTGGTTGGCTAGCCTTGTGACGTCCATCCTGAGATAAAGGTTTTTGATACTCCTGCAATGTGCATCGTATACAAAACACTGAGAAAAAAAGGTGGGCCAATGATTTTGACAGGACCCTAGCTGGCGCCATCTGAGCTAAAAAAGTAGAACTACGCTTTCAGCTGGGACAAGTGCAAACACGTATATACTAAGGGTACAGCCTTTTATTCATTTTCCTCATACTTTTTTGGGCTCTGAGGTACTTAATGTCTCAATTGACTGTCACTATATTATCCTAAATAAAACCTATCCTCATGGTTTAAGGAATTGAACCCGAGGCGGAGGACCTTGGTTGAGTTACCAAGACACTCTCGGGTGGAGCTAAAATACAGTCCAAACCCGAGCCGACAGGCGAGGGTTTGGACGAAATTTTAGCTCCACCCGAGAGTGTCTTGGTAACTCAACCAAGGTCCGAAGCCGAGGGTTCAATTTCTATTCTAAAATACCTCAAACTTAAAAAGATAGGCCACGAAATAACTTGAATATGTGCGAATTTGGCAAATTCCATCCATCGCCTGCCCGGAGCGCCGGTAGCGCCGTTGTTTACATTATGTTACGGCAGCCCGTATAGGAAGTCCGGATCGGCTCGCTCAAGTGACGCTAAAATCCGCGCAAATGGGCTATTTGGAGCGTTTTTCTCAGCAAATATGTGTAGTGCTCATTAAAAAACTTAGGGTGGTTGATGCTTCCTTGGCTGATTTGTGTTTGAAGCAGTGTTTTGAGAGCCTCAAACTTCTGAAGTGAGCTGTGTGCATGGTTCCACATTTTAGTGCAACCCGAGGGAACTTTGGTAGAGCATCTTGGTTGCGTGTCCAAAACACTCCACTCTCAGAACGAGGCTTATGCATTTTAGAATTGTCATTCTAAAATACCTTGGTACCGTAAAGTCAACTTTTAAATGGAAAATGCATAAGCCTCGTTCTGAGAATTCTAAAATACCTTGGTACCGTAAAGTCAACTTTTAAATGGAAAATGCATAATCCTCGTTCTGAGAGTGGAGTGTTTTGGACACGCAACCAAGATGCTCTACCAAAGTTCCCTCGGGTTGCACTAAAATGTGGAAACCATGCACACGTCACGTCAATGGAATTTCAGCTCACTTCAGAAGTTTGAGGCTCTCAAAACACTGCTTCAAACACAAATCAGTCAAGGAAGCATCAACCACCCTAAGTTTTTTAATGAGCACTACACATATTTGCCGAGAAAAACGCTCCAAATAGCCCATTTGCGCAGATTTTAGCATCACTTGAGCGAGCCGATGCGGACTTCCTATGCGCGCTGTACAAAATGTACATGTCTCATTTTCTGTAACGTTGCCGTAACATAATGTAAACAATGGCGCTACCGGCGCTCCGGCCGGGCCGGCGATGGATGGAATTTGCCAAATTCGCACATATTCAAGTTATTTTCGTGGCCTATCTTTTTAAGTTTGAGGTATTTTAGAATAGAAATTGAACCCTCGGCTTCGGACCTTGGTTGAGTTACCAAGACACTCTCGGGTGGAGCTAAAATTTCGTCCAAACCCTCGCCTGTCGGCTCGGGTTTGGACTGTATTTTAGCTCCACCCGAGAGTGTCTTGGAGTGCGTTCGATTACTTGTCTAGGACATGTCCAAGTGTGGTAGTTTGCCGGAAGTCAGTAGTCGGACCTGGTCCATCATCGTTCGAAAAGTGGTGTTGGACATGTCTAGGACATGCCCTTCTAACCCTCCTCGCTGATGGGGTTACTTGGGCAAGTATCCCACAATGCATTGCAGCAACATGGCGTCGATGGCGAAGAAGCTGAAGGTTACGGGCGATAAATTCATCTTCGGAATCGATTTAGGCCTATATGATCCGCCCAGAGTGTATTGTTTGCTGTAGCAATTGAAACAAGGATGTTTTAGCAAAATTTAATTTATAAATTGACAGTTCAATCAATTGAATTATTGTTAGCGGATCGATGATGTATTTTTTTACATATTGTAATGTATGCTACCTGACGAGGAATGCCGAGTGGTTTCATGAATATGTATGAATGTGTAGCTGGTGAGTTTGTTACCTATTTGTAGTCTTCAGTAATACAGTAACTATCACACGAATCACTTCGTTGCGTTATATCTTACATGGTGTCAGAGACGTCAGCTCTCGCCCGCAATCGGAAACACCTACAATGTCAGGACTAAAACCACCAGCGCAGTTAAGCCTTGAAGGCAATCTTCAAGCTAACTACCGAAATTGGATACGTTCATTCGAAGTCTACAGCATAGCATCGGGTGTCGCCGATAAAGCTGAGGTGGTCCAGTGTAACGTCTTCCTTCACGTTGCCGGACCGGAGGCCCAAAAGGTTCACGCCACGATGGAGTTCGCCGAGGCAGACGTGGACCAGATCGCGCCACTGAAGGCGAAATTCGCCGCATTCTGTGAAGGGAAACGGAACATCACAGTTATCCGGTACCAATTCAATTCTCGGACGCAGAAAGACGGCGAATCATTTGACTCATTTCTCACGGAGTTGAAACAACTTATCAAGGACTGTGAATTTGGCGACGCTCTACGAGACTCTCTACTCAGAGACCGGGTCGTTTGCGGCATCCGTGACGAGACCACGCGCGAGAAACTTCTGCAGACCGAGGACCTTACCCTGGAGAAGTGTGTCAATACGTGTCGCATTAGCGAATCAAGCGCTAATCAACTTAAGACGCTGACTGATACGAAAGAAAAAGACGTCGACGCCGTCGGAAGATCATTCCAAAATAGTACGGCATACGGTCGCGGCTCCCATGATCGCAGCCGAAACAAACATCGCGGAACATTTGACAAACGATCACAATCCGAAAAATGTGGAAACTGTGGCGGACAAGCTCATGCTGACTACACACAATGTCCGGCATACGGCAAGGAATGCGGATATTGCCGCCGCATGAACCACTTCAAAGCATCTTGCCGCACACTGGCAAGATCAGAGAAACAACGCGTACGTCCTCAAGCTCCATCGTCATCGAGCATTCATGACGTAACCCTGGAATCACGTAATAACGGTAGGCCTACCACAGAATTCTATCATCGCAACTATGAGCCAGACTTTCATGGTCCCCACGTGGACACGCTATTCATCGGCGAGGTATCAGTTACACCAGCCAACTACGTCGGATGGCATGAAACATTTACCATTCAAGGACAATCCATATCGTTCAAACTCGATACCGGCAGCGAGGCCGACATTATACCGTTACAGTTTTTCAAGAAACTGAACGCAACACACACACCCCCAAAGTGCCGATTAGTATCATATTCGGGGCATAGGATTACGCCTGTCGGCGAAACTGTCTTGAATCTTAACGGATTGGACGTCACCTTTCAAATCCTTGACAATGCCCAACCAATTCTAGGCCGTGATACGTGCGATAAACTGAACTTAGTGAAGCGCATACATTCGATATCGCAAATCAAGGATTTCGAGGATGTCTTTCAAGGATTGGGATGTATTCAGAGCAACTACCATCTTTTCACAGATCCGACCGTTGAGCCGTCCGTCGATCCACCTCGTAAAATCCCGTACGCGATTGAGGACGTCGTCAAAACCGAACTGGATCGAATGGAGGACCTGAAAGTAGTGATCAAAGAAAACGAACCAACCCCATGGGTCAATAGTATGACTGTCGTTCGAAAACAAAACAATAAGGTGAGAATTTGCATTGATCCATCCAAACTGAACAAAGCGATTCGCAGAGCTCACCATCCGACGAAAACAGTTGAGGAAATCGCAGCACGCATGCCCGGCTCAAAGATATTTAGTACACTCGACGCTAAATCAGGTTTTTGGCAAATTGGCCTTGATGAGCAAAGTTCAAAGCTCTGTACCTTCAACACGCCGTGGGGACGCTACCGTTTCCTTCGGTTACCATTTGGTATATCCACGAGTGGTGACATTTTCAATAAAGTCATGTCGGATTTATTTGGTGACCTCGAAGGGGTTGAGATTGTCGTCGATGACATCGTCGTACACGGCCGCACACAAGCCGAGCACGATAATCGCCTACGCACCGTACTGGAGCGAGCACGCGCAGTAGGGTTAAAACTCAACCCCGCTAAAACGAAAATAGGCCTCAGCGAAGTTGACTACGTCGGACATATATTTTCAGGTGATGGCCTAAAGGTCAGCCAGGATCGCGTAAGTGACATCACCAACATGCCGACACCGTCATGTAAAGAGGACATTAGGAGATTCATCGCCATGGTGGGATATCTTGCGAAATTCATCCCCAACCTCTCACAAGAAACGAAACCACTACGTCAAGTCCTCGAAGAAAAAGTCGAATTTCATTGGGAGGATCTCCAAGACCGAGCATATAAGAGACTGAAACGTTTGATCACAAACACGCCCGTGCTGAGTTTCTATGACGTCAATAAACCCATCACGCTTCAGGTTGATGCCAGTAAATCTGGATTAGGCGCAGCCTTAATTCAAGACAGTCATCCAGTGGCGTTCGGATCTAAGGCCCTGGATGAAACGCAATCTATGTACGCCGTCATTGAGAAAGAATTGCTCGCGATTTGTTTCGGATGTAAGAAATTCCATGATTACGTCTACGGAAAAGGCCCGATAACAATAGAGACAGATCATAAGCCACTACTGGCAATCATGACAAAGCCCATACATAAACTCTCAGCCCGTATGCAACGCATGAGGTTACGCCTACAGCACTATGATCTGAAACTGGTATACCGCCCGGGACGCGAAATGTTTCTAGCTGACACTCTATCACGCGCATTCGTATCCGACACCAACCCGCAAGACCTATTCGATGACAAAATCGAGGTCAACTTGCTGAACATTGCCAGTCACATCAGCGATGCCAAATTAGAGGAGTTTAAATCTGCCACGGACGCAGACCCAACTCTACAGTCTCTAAAAAACACTGTGATGCAAGGCTGGCCAGATGACAAACAGGATGTACCACTTGAACTAACTCCATACTTCCCGTATCGCGACGAAATCACATTAGCGGACAACCTGTTGCTCAAAGGCGATCGTCTCGTAGTACCAGAGACATTGCGCGCAAACTTGCTCAAACGAATTCATGAAACTCATATGGGCATCGTTAAATCAAAACAATTGGCCCGAGACATTCTGTTCTGGCCCGGAATGGGTCAACAAATTGAGGATACCGTATCACGCTGTACCGCCTGCCAGACAGCGAGGAAATCCAAACCGGCTGAACCTATGATACCACATGACATTCCAGACCTCCCGTGGAGTAAAGTCGCAACTGATATGTTTGAATATCGGAGCAAGGAATATTTGCTGACTGTGGATTACTTCTCTAAGTTTCCGGAAGTGTGCATTCTTCCCACGCTGACAAGCCAGTCTGTTATTACGGCTCTCAAAGCATCGTTCAGCAGATTTGGCATCCCTAATGGCGTCATCAGCGATAATGGGCCTCAATTTTCAAGCCGCGAGTTCTCAGATTTCTCCAAGGCCTGGGGATTCCGCCATACCACCAGCAGCCCTGGTTACCCCCAGTCTAATGGACAGGTTGAACGCGCTATTCAGTCAATAAAGGACATCTTCAAGAAATGCGAACAATCATGCGATGATCCCAGCATAGCGTTACTTAATTTCCGCAACACACCACTCGACGGGGTTGGACAATCTCCGGCGCAACTGTTAATGTCACGCCGATTGAATTCGAAATTGCCAATTCTCCCCAATCTCTTGAAACCAAAAGTGGTAGATAACGCTCATGAGAAGCTCACAGACCGTCAAAACCGCCAGAAACAGTATTATGACAAGCGTGTTAGTAATAGCACAAATGCTGACATCCATCCTGGAGATGCAGTTCGTTTCAGGACCTTGAGAGGACAGTGGAAATATGGGACGGTGCAAAACAAACTGCCTGATGTGCCGAGGAGCTATAACATTCAAACCCCCGAGGGTAAATCGTTCAGACGTAACCGCCGTCACATGTTTCAAACCCGCGAAAATAACATTCCCAACGAAGGGACTCGCCCACGTGTAATGTATACGTCTGGGGACCCGCCTCATGCGCCTGCGAATGATCACACTGATGTCAACGTGGCCCCACAGGCTGCAGTTGCTGAGCCCATTCCAACCATAAACAACACCCCGGGATATGTTACAAGGAGTGGGCGAACAAGCAAGCCACCTGATAAACTAGATCTCTAGCAAGACCAGCCATGAAACATAAACACTTCTTATAATTATCATAAACAAACACTTGTGTGCCGGTACAGGCATCTGGCATGTTATGCAAATTCGTGGAAGTTCCATTTTATTTGGTTTGTGAGTTATACTTAGATTTAGGTTAGAAGTTTATGTATTAGTCAGTGCTTCATTGGTAAAAGAACACTTTAGAAGGAAAGATGTAATGTATGCTACCTGACGAGGAATGCCGAGTGGTTTCATGAATATGTATGAATGTGTAGCTGGTGAGTTTGTTACCTATTTGTAGTCTTCAGTAATACAGTAACTATCACACGAATCACTTCGTTGCGTTATATCTTACACATATCATGATATTGTACATTTACAACAATGAACAAGTGAAAAGTCCAAGAGAAAAGAACCTGGAGTGTAAATAGATAACTTCGTCTCGCAGGCATCATTGATGGGCACTGTGTCCCTGACGTAAGGAAGGAAAGGCCCAAAAATTGATTGGATTTCCGGTGATGCCTCTGTCAGCAGGTTCTTTCCTATGGGACCTCCTGGTACATGTTTATTTTTATACAACTTTTAATTGTTGATTGTTCTCAACAATACATTTATTATATAAAATATATAGAATATATTTTGTTACTTCGATTTTGTTGCAGAACAGTGTTCGTGTCCGTCATTGGATAACTTGTACTGGGAACATCTCAAAATTGAACTTATCTCAGAAAAGACAGAACTGTTGCATGCATTTCTTTTTGAAGAGGGACTAAAGGGTTGCTGTGGGCATGGTGGGAGCTTGTAAAAGTCTTAGAGTGTTTAATTCGAAAAATCGCTTTTGAGGCTTTTTAAATATCAGGCGAATCCACTTCTTGTTTGCGTCTTTTGGAAATTGTGTTTTTCCATTTTATGCATTGGAGAAGTTCTGTCTTTTTTCACATAAAACACTTGTGAGATGCATCCCAATCAGTAGTCACATTTAGTCTCTCCTGGCCAACAGCATTTCTAGTTCCCTACGTTTTTCAATTCCGCTGGTCCTGTGGTGGTGTGGCCTAGGCATAGCGGCATTCTCTTCATCTAATTGAAGTTCTTCTAGTGTATGGTCATTGTTCTTCAGACAAAGGTTGTGCAGGACACATGCCGCCAAAATAGAGTGGCACAACAGTTCGAAGTCGGAACAATCAAAGTCCCTTAGCCTTCTGAATCGTCCTTTGAGTTGTCCAAAAGCTCTCTCAATGACGACCCTAGCAGAGTTATGTCTCTTGTTGTACCTCTTTTGATCCCTTGTGATATTCCCATAATCCTTATATGGGTCATAAGCCATGGTTGTATCGGGTACGCCAAGTCTCCCAGGAGGAATTCATCCGTTTCAAACTTGGCTGCAGCCTCTTGGAACACTGAGGAGTTATTGAAAACACGGGCATCATGTGTGCACCCTGGCCAGCCAGTATAGACGTGGGTGAAGGCCAGGGCATCGTCACAGACACCCTGTAGCACAACCGAGTGGAATTTCTTACGGTTTACATATGAATTGGGATTCTTCGTGGGGGCTTTGATTTTTATGTGACACCCATCTATTGCCCCAATGGCCCTGGAAAGTGACTGTACTTTTCGAATCCTTCAGAAATGTTCACTCTGTTCTCGTGACTTGGCCAGGATATTAGTTTCTTAATGAGGTTGTTCACAACGGCTTTGCAAACTCTGCGACAGATGCAGTGTGTTGTTGACCTCGAAATCCCGAAGCGATCAGAAATTGATCTAAACGAGTCGGGTGACCCAAGGTACCAGAGGAACACCAAGGCTTGCTTGCCGAGTTCAACTGGAGGACGACCAAACCCATGTTGTCCCAGGGCCATCTCTGGACACGGTTGTAGTTCCCCCAATAAGACCTCAAATGTCGTCCTGGAGAGCCGAAAATGCGATCGGAAATCATCTAGAGACTGAAGTGGGACCGTCACCTCAGCATAGTTCTCAGTCCTTGGGACTTTGGCACGTCTTTCTTCAGGGAGGTGTCTCTCTAACGATAGGCCTGCTGTCTCAAGGCTCTCACTGACAAACCTATTCTGTATTATTTGGGTATTTCCCCGGAAAAGGGCTATAGACATGGCCACCATCGCCCTTTTGCGGTTCGCCTCCATCATGTTCATTTAGGACAACCAGGACAATGCAGGAGACCAGGACAGACGTTTAGTTACAAAAGAAGACCATAGACGGCGACCATGAAGCGCCCGGCTACGCCATGACACTTTGCCCTACAGAAACCTCACATGCGTTCGTTTAGTGACTCATGTCTTGGGAGCCCCAGATCGAGGTCGGACATGTCCTAGACAAGTAATCGAACGCACTCTTGGTAACTCAACCAAGGTCCTCCGCCTCGGGTTCAATTCCTTAAATGAAACTAGGCCTACTCACTGCATGCATACCCCTGTTCCAGCGGCTGTAGACTTGGCAGTACCTTACTCTCACACAAACCTTTACATTTCTGAATAGCTTGTCTCTTGTAGAATGCATCTGGCCAAGTTTCAACATCGTCTAGACATACAGTCATGCATAGACTGATGCAGCACAATGCATGAGACACCCTGTATGTT